>NC_085025.1:5761079-5956079 GCF_963692335.1 Osmerus eperlanus
TCACCTCTCAGTCTTTCCTGGCTGTGCTTGAAGATGGAAAATCACATTTCATCTCCACCACCCCTCCCTAACCCCTGAAAGTGGGACAGCGCACTCTCCAGCCTGACCAGAACATACATACTGTAGGCATGAGACACAGAAGCTTAACAGACAGTATCCACACTCAGCTACACAAGGCTGTCAGTAACATACACCCCACTGAACAGAAATCATTGTGTCCATGTCTATAGCTCTGCACACACACCCACACAACTACATTCACACACATGCACATACATACACACGCACACATCCATTTAGTTTTCTCTCTATGTCTATAAATCTGTACGCACACACACACACACACACACACACACACACACACACACACACACACACACACACACACACACACACACACACAGCTGACTCAGCAGGGTGAAGTCAATGATGATCATTTGGATGGGACCACATGCTTGGGATGAAGTATGACATCATCCCGGGGGATAATTATTGGGCAACGTAAGCGCTTCTGGTAGTTGCTGCCCAACACACGAACAGCAGATATGCTGCTTTTTCACACGGTAAACTCTTGACTGTGACAAACGACAATGCTACCTTCAGTTTAGAAGCTGTACCTTTAAAAATAGCCTAAACAGAGTGATCCTCAGTGCCATAATATTACTGCAATCTGAATCCAATTAACAGCCAACCCACTCAAAGTTTAACTGCCAGAAGGAGGGATTGAATGAGGAGGGGCCAAGGGAGATGAAACAGCGGGGGCAGAAATAATCAGTTTCTTTTCTTCTTTTTTTTATTGAGTATTTCTGGGCCTTTGTGACATTCAACAATGAGTGTATTCTCACCGAGAAATAAAGGGGGAGAGAAAGAGAAAGGGAGAAGGAGAGGTAGACAGAGAGAGAGAGAGAGAGAGAGAGAGAGAGAGAGAGATAGAAGAGAGAGAGAGAGAGAGAGAGACAGAGAGAGAAGAGAGAGAGAGAGATAGAGAGAGATAGAGAGAGAGAGAGAGAGAGAGAGAGAGAGAGAGAGAGAGAGAGAGAGAGAGAGAGAGAGAGAGAGAGAGAGAGAGAGAGAGAGAGAGACAGACAGACAGAGAGAGGGGAATTCTGAATTCTGCTGAATTCACAGTCCCTGAGCATTAAAAAAGATGGCATGAAGATTCTCTCTCCTATTGTCTTCTCATTTCAAAGTCAAGGGGGGCCAGGGTCATTACAAGTCATGGTGAACATTGTTTGAGCGATTGTTATTTCAACACATCTGATGGAGGGATATTAAAACAAAGAGCCAAGTTCATAAAGAATAGTTTTCTTTTTTCATCTTCAGCTGATGCTTTGACACAAAGGTGGTGTGTGGAGATGAAGCAGAGACATATGATTGACGGTCAGGCGCTTTAATATGATTCAACAGGGTATGGTAATGGAAACCAAATGAGTCTTGTACGCGCGGAGACCAGCTCTCTAGACATGGTCTTCGCTATGAAAAAGGGTGTTGAAACACGCTGTAATTGCTTTCAGTGTCGTTTGGCAGCAACTGTTCATCTGACTTCAGGAGCTTTTTATAGATGGGCCGTGCTCCATTATCCCAGTAACAATACATTCCAAAGGAGGAAAACCTCTGTGACATACATCACATGGAATCACTGTGTGTGTTAGTGTGTCTGAGAAAGAGTGTGTCAGCGTGTATTTGTAAGAGCGAGTGTGTGTGTGTTGGTTTGTGTGTGCATGTGGTGAAGCATCCGATGGAAAAATCCAGATCGAAATGTGTCAGACTTGTGCTAAGGTGATACTGTGCCACACTAAAGGGATCGTCTTTTTATTTCCCTTTGTGGAAATCCTCATGAATAATTGCAAGGTTACTGAGGGCTCGGTGTTTGACACAATTACTGTACGGTGGTTGAAAGACCAAGGGCATAAATATCATCAGCATCACAGCCTGCTGTCCTCTACATCTGAATAATAGAGATGTCAGGGAAAAAAACACCATCTGGTGACTGAAGAAAATACAAACATTTAACATTCTTATGCCACAATGTCGGCCCGGCATTTAGCACCTCTTCCAGATGGTTCTAGCTGAGAACCGTAAGTTTATTTCCTCTCTGATGTTCATGTTTGAGAGTTCCAATGCTGACTGACTGAGGATTTGTCTTTTTCCTTTCATAAGAAACTGATTTGTGGTGAGGGTTTTGACACAAAATGGCCACCATTAATCACTTCAGGTAGAGTTGACGCAACAGCTGATGAATGAAGTGGCTGAAGCTCACTATCACAGCTTCTTTATCATTCCCAGATACCGCACCTCATAAAGACTCCATGGTTTCAATCATAATGTAATCAGGCTCGTAGAAATGTAATCGGTAATCCTACCCTGGAAAGCAGATAGAAATACCATCCACACACACACACCAACGCACAAAGACACATACACACACAGCTGGCCTTCTGATCAGCTTCCTATGGTATATAACTACCTCAAAAGTTCCTGGTTTTAAGGTGTCATTGAGCACCGACAGGGACAAACAGATCCAGCTAAATGTTCTGAGAAACTGTGGAGGAAAAAAAGTAATCTTTTACATTTTAAAAATAAAAAATACAATAAATGCAGTTTCCCCTTCTTAACAGTCTCTTTTTATTCTTCTCAACTCTGAACGTGATCTCGGGAGAGGTTTAAGGGTTAGCATTAATTGGAGGAATCAAGGGGGAAGAAAGTTTAATATTGAAGAGTTTTCTTAAAGGGATGGAAAATGAAGGATCTCGACGCAAAGGTGAAGAACATACCGGATGTCAGCAGATGTCAGTCTTTTGAGCATGACTGGGAAACTGGCCCAAGGCTATGCTTTCAGCCTGCTTTGCCAAGTTCAAGCTTTGATACGACACACCTCCTATCTTCAACAGTCCTGGGAGATGACTCTCTGAACTCAATCAAAAATCGGAAGTAAATTAGCTGCATCTCAAAAGGAATAAATAAAATAAAAAAATCTTTGAGAATAATAAAATAAAAAAAATCTAAATCTTGATAACAGTTTTGGAACCTATGGTGAACATGTTATCCCAGACAGAGATTTTCACAACATTGGCTTGGAATTTGAAAATGTATGATACCACAGATGATGCCTGGATTAACTGGATGTCTCTACAATGGCAGGTTTGTCTAAATAATTGATTTAAAAGAAAGTTAAATCACTCTACAGCTATGAACGAACAGGAACCATTTTGCAGCCATGGGAAGACCAGTGAAAGAGAAGTATGCAAGCAAGGCTAACAAAAGCAAATCTGTCATCTCACAAGCCTTCCTTGGCTTTGATGTCTAAAACAGTTCCAGGTAGAAAAACTGTAAAAAATCAACACAAAAATCAACTCATAAAACAGTTGAATTATGCTTGGCAGATTCTAGCCTTGAAAGAACATCTCAATAAATCTAAAAAAAAATCATTCATCTCAGTAATATGATAAAACCACATGTCTGGTGTTTCCTCATGCAATATTTTCTAATAATGATTTTAAATAATAATAATTTTAAGCATTATTGAATCAGCATAATCAGACATATTCCTGTATTCTATCGTGGAACTTAGATAAGTTACATTTAGTCCCAGTGCTGTCATAGCCAAAGAACAGCTCTCATGGACGGCCTCTCTGTCCAATCAAATTACTCTGAACTAACTGTTGTATAATCAGATTCAATAGAACTTTTCAAATATACAAACAGAAATAGAATACTTTTACTCCATTCTATTCTGGCGTTCTGCACTCCAGTCAGAGAGATAATAAACACTCTTATCACTTTGTGTCACAGAAGACCTTGGCAGAACTGAAAGAGCTTCTCTGGCAACATCAGTAAGTTGGTTTAGAGTCACCATTGTTCCATTTTGCAGAATACCCCCCAAAAAAGGTGGAAATTCACTATGTGTTTGTGCATTCATGCCCGAGGTGTGTGTGTGTGTATGTGTGTGTGTGTGTTTGCTGTTTCATGTCTCCATTCCAGGCCTGGTGATGGAGAGTACGTTCTGTCTCTGTGTTTTAGTAAGCCTGCTGGGAAAGGCAGGCGCAGGCTTCTTTAATCACAGCACAAACACTTTTATTCATCTCAAGAACATTACAATTAATTTCTCAGCCCTCAGAGACCTCAGGGAAATCTGACCTGGTATTGCTTTGCAGCAGAATATGTTCTTTCTCTCACTTTTGACAACACTCTATTCAGAGTGAGCCCCAGACTCCTATGCAATTCTGTTCTATTGACGAGTGTCTGAAATGCTTCTATTTTAGAGTTACCTAACAATTGTGTTATTTAAAAGGGAGCGTACATTGAAATGGCTGAACTTGTGAATGCCATGGTCACTGTGCTACATTTATCAAATGGTAGAAATCCATCAGGAGTTGGTTTCAAGTTGCTCGCCTTTCTGTTGTTTGTTTTGTTTTGGATCGTCAACCGGGGGTACATTTTTCCAAGGATCCGTCATGACGCACTTTCAGCCAGAGATAACCCAGACGTGACCACAATGCTGACAGCAAACCCAGGAAGCTTAACACACTGCAATTTACTAGTCATGTCACCTTTTATGAACCCTTCACAAAGGATTTACAGAGCACAGTTTATTGTCTGTTACTGATAACCGCGTAGGTTTGATGAAGTACGTGATTCTGATCAGTTATGAAATGATAGAAAAGGTTGTGGGTTGAACACCATTATCTCATACTACTAAAACTGATAATCTCTTCAACGTTCAGAGGCAGGGAGGCAGGCTGTCAAAAATAAATATGACATTACTTGTCCCTTTTTAAAGGATGTTCAATACAGTGGTAATTTATGGAGAGTTGCTCTGAAGTTTAATGTTACCAATGATCGGCCTTTTACTGAGCCTCGTGTTCGACTAGATCAGCTGCATCAACAGATCGGCAGCCCAGCTACTGTGCAGGCAGCAGGGTTTAGACATGAAGAGAAGTATTAACTGGCAAGAGAGGAAAATATGATTCGGTTTTAGCTCCCCAATGACTTCCAGAGGAGACATGTGTGTCTGAATGTGACTGTGTGTGTGTGTGTTTCAGTGTATGTGGTTTTATGTGTGTGTGTTTCAGTGTGTGCATGTTTGAGCGTGTGTATATTTGTGTGTACACGTGTGTACGTGGGTGTTTTGTGTGCGTGTGTGTGTGTTTGTTTGTATGTATGGGTGTGTATGTGTTTGAGTGTACCTCTGCCAAACATCTGGTGTTCTCTCCATGTTTGTACATTCACACAGTGCACCCTGGTCAAGACAACAACTGCCAAATAAGTCATTTGGACTTCATATATTACAATTTGCCCTAGCAGCATGAGCTCTCCCTGTATGCTCATTATTTACCTTAATGTGCTTCCTTCCTTCCTAACTCACTTAGTAGATGACTCCATTTAGATCAACTTATCACACTAATCTCTGAGGGTAGCCCTAGGACTCATGACTAAAAGTGAATATTAACAGTGCATAACCCAGTCTGACAAGTCCTCTTTTGTCAAGCATACACAATCTGTATTTTTCTACCAATTACAGTTTGTCAGTCATTAGCAGCAGTATATAAAAAAAGATTTCATCGTACAGTCATGGCACGGATTCCACTCATTCTGTCGTTTCTTCATGCGGCCTAGGTATTTCAAATGGCTCCATAAAATGCTTTTCATGTAAAAGGTAAGGGCGCAGAACCCAATTAGAGCCCGCGATGAGGGGGCAGGCTGTTTCCGCTGAACAACGTAAATTATAACTAGAGGAAGTATGAAGAGCCACGTGGGAATTCAGCACCTTAACCGACAGAACTGCACCCCCTTTCTCCGTTCTTACGAAGTGGTTTTTATAGGGTATAAGGAGTCGACATTAATTGATTTCAGATTGCCTTACTTACTCAAATTAATTCATTTAGCTTTAAATTTACCTGCAAATTGGACATTTAATCTTTGGAAAACAGCACGTCGTAAATACTGCTAAAATGGTGCTTGTCATTAAGAGCTGGAATGAATTGCCTTTCAATAACTACCTTTTAGTCTCACATTGAGACAACCTGCTCCTGTATAACAGAAGATGACCATTGCAGGTGATTTTGAGTATTTCCCCCCATTTACACAGACACAGATATGCTGTGTTCATTGATCTGTTTACCCATTCTATGGCAGTGTGATGTCAAGGTCTGGGTCGGTTATTGATTTTCCCTCTGAATAGCTAATACAAGGTCTGACCTTGGTAACATATTAAAATGAGCTCAGTCACTTAAGTGGCAGTGAGGGGGGAATGATGCATTAACGACTAATGAAATCAAACAGAGACACAGACTTCCTTAGGGAATAGATTAAATCTGGTGATTGCAACACGGTTGGGACTCTTTTGTCCTTTGTGCTGATGCAAATAAGGAGGGTGATGATCTTGATATAAAAAATAAATCCAGATATGAAAGTTCAAGTTTGTTGTTTCTTGTTCCGCAGTATAGATGAAACTGGTTTGCCATCTGAAATCCAATCAAATCACGTTTCTTGACAGAGAGGAATATTTAATTGTGACTTTCTTTGAACTACATTTGGAAAAAGGATGACTGAAAATACACAGGTTTATGAAAACCTATCCTTAAAAGAACAGCAGACTAAAGTAGAGTTTATTCTAGCAACAATAATAATAAAACATAATCTAGCTACTACATTGCTAATCGTTGTATCTCCAAGTCCACGCTAACCATATTCATCCTCAATTTCCTTCGTTTACTTCATTTCATCCCTCCATTCATAGGTCACAAGGAGTATGGATTTAATCCCTTTTCCCCACGCTCCGGCAATAATTATTCCAACCGTATTTGTAATGCCTTGACTTGAGAAGTGGCTCGGAAAGCACTGTCATACAGTGTTCGTTGGAAAATCACGTGGATATATGTTGATAAGGAGTGACAAGGCTACTGGAGTGATACACTTGTACCTGTTTTGTTCTCGCTTTCACACCCGTACATCATGAATGTCGCGTTGGTTACTCACAATCTGTTCATTTCCGAAGACATTTATGTGCTGCAAGTACCGCTTATCCATGTAAGTGCAATTATTTAACAACTGTGCACCAGCTAACTGCCCCTTCCCTCCACATCCCATATCCATTTATCTCTGTCACACACACACATTCACCTCCACCTCCATATTCACCTCCACATACATGCACACCACCCCCCCCCCCCCTCCGCCTCCCACACACTCACCCTTGCACTTTACCAGATTTACACAAGAATCTCTAATGAGTGCCTCTATGAGCCTCAAGAGTGTAGCCATACATGCCCCTGTGTGGGGGTGTATTAGTGACCCTGCTCTGGAGCACAGCCATAAGGCTGAGACAAAAAGCTGGGGTTGGTCGGACTGGAGAGACTGTCCCCAGGCCACATCCATCTTTATCCACCCCACCAGCAGCCCTGTCTCCCATGACTCCCACTATGACCTACCCTGCAACAAGACAGAGAGGAGCTGAACTGCAGACAGAAACATCTTCACATTTAGTCATTTAGCAGACGCTCTTTTCCAGAGCGATTTACAGTAAGTACAGGGACATTCCCCCCCGAGGCAAGTAGGGTAAAGTGCGTTGCCCAAGGACACTAAGTCAATTGGCACGGCCGGGAATCGAAACCGGCAACATTCTGATTAATAGCCCGATTCCCTAACAGCTCAGCCATCTGACCCCATCTTCATATGAAGTGAGGGATTTTCTTGTCGTTGGTCAGTAGGCCTGCGTGTGCTAGCATCGCCTTGTTTAGTCAGCGTAAAAGAAACAACAAGTTGTATGACGAACGACATCACCGAATCAAAGAGCACCCCTGTCACCTGAAACGTTAGTTGTTTTTTTACCTAGAACGGGACACATTTTATGATGCTCAACTAGGAAGAGAAGTCACAGGCCTTGGCTCTCTCCAGCTGTACAATGGGCTAATCACTGGCCTCAGACCACCAGCCTGTACGCACGTCACTGGTGATCCATCCTGCGCACAAGGGGCAATTACAACAGGCATCCCTAGACAGTCAGACCGAGTAGCCAGCGTCCAGGCCTGCAGGAGCAGGGCGATCAGGCAGGTGGGCTGACGGGCGGGCGGTCCTCTCCTCTGGAGACCGGCTGATGGATGGAGGGCAGGAGAGCCAGACGCGGTTCTCCCAGTGCCAAAACGACAGAAACAAATGGCTTTAATAGTGGTCCGGACATGTTTTTATGAAGTCAGCAAACACCCCTGGGAGCTATCAGGACAAGCAGGTCTGAGATACCTGGGTCTGTTCGGGCCGCCGGCATGCTTTCATGCAGCTGTCGTACTCAGGCTGTAACCACCTGTCCATCCACATCAACCACAGTGGGACGCAGAGGGAAACCAGAGCCAGATAAAAGGTAGTTCATAATGGATGTCTTCATGATCGAGACAATTTCCTGACAGTGTTTGTGAGGCGTTCGCTGGATGGAACTCTGGCAACTTCAGAGTCCGTTCTTCCAAGCGAGGCAGGCTGATTTATATTCCCGAGACTCTCACAAGGAAAAAACTGCGTCTGCGCTTTACAGGTGATCATCTCCTAGCGCATTTTAATATCGGCAGCTTATTTCGGTGAATTGATTTCGCCGGGAGGCTTGTCAGTTTCCATTCATTTTTCAATTTGCAAACCAATACCAGTTTAGGTTTGTCAGCCCCTGTAGTCATTAGACAGATTTTCTGTTTTCTTGGCTTGTGTCTCACATTGCTGTCCCCAACAGTATGATCCACCTGCCAAATACACCTTGTGATATATTGATGCCGTTCGCCACATTGACAATTTCAAATTGCTTTGCTTTTGAAAAAAGGCCCTTAATTGTTGTCTCTGAGATAATTGAGTCCTGCTTGGTGAATCTTGGAGTTGTTTTAAAGACCCTTACAGTGTCACACAGTACCGCCTGTTACACGGCCCCCCTCCCTCTCCCCTCAAAGTCCTTTAGCCCTGTAAAAGTCATTGTGTTGATGTGTTAATTACCAGACAGCTCTTGGACGTGTTGCAAAGAGCTGGCCGAGAAATTAAATGTAAATAGAACAGGACACCATGAGCGGGTGGCACTCGAAAACAACAGCAAAACAAAGGGATAAAACAGGCACACAGAGAGAGAGAGAGAGACAGAGAGAGAGAGAAAGAGACAGAGAGAGAGAGACAGAGAGAGAGAGAGAGAGAGAGAGAGAGAGAGAGAGAGAGAGAGAGAGAGAGAGAGAGAGAGAGAGAGAGAGAGAGAGAGAGAGAGAGAGAGAGAGAGAGAGAGAGAGAGAGAGAGAGAGAGAGAGAGAGAGAGAGAGAGAAAAAGAAATTGATAGAGATGGCCATGGAGAATACGGTGTGGATAGAGATGGAGAGGTGCAGAAGTGTGAGATGAAGGAGAAATTCAGAGCGACCTGGAGAGGAGAGCCTCCTGGCTGACTGCTGATGGCTTGGGAACAGAGCTGAGATGGTGTGACAGACCCAGACCTGCACCGAGAGGAATTGATTTAAATAGCTTCACCGCTACTGCTGCTAGTCCCCTCTCCTCCTCCTCCTCCTCTCCATCTACACCCCTCAGTCACAGTCATTCTCTAATGCACCCCACGGCTCTCTCTCTCTCTGGCCTGGAATGGGTCAGAACCACCACGGACAGCCTCGTTGGAACAGGAAACGACCAGGGTTCCACTGTAAATGTCCTACTGTGAGTTTTCCGCCGCGTGGACGAAACACAGCGTTAACTTAAGAATACACAGATCCAATCCAATCAAATCGAGCTGTATAGCCCTTTTGACAAGCAGAGTCACAGAGGGCTTCACACACGCCCACAGAACAGCACATCTCAGTATGAACTGTTCGGAAGATGTCTCAAACTGTGTGGGTGACCTACATTACCTGAGGATGCCCCTGTTGTGTGAGGTGAGTGTGCATCCGTCAGGGTGATGAGGTCAGGTCTGACCTCCTGTCAGCCTTGAGAAACTCTTAGTCGGCTTTGGGAGTACTGCTACTCATAGGATTCACCGTCTCTCTCCACCACCCTCCACCTCCCTCCACCTCCCTCCACCTCCCTCCTTCTCCACCACCATCCGCCTCCCTCCACCTCCCTCCACCTCCCTCCTTCTCCACCACCCTCAACCTGCCTCCCTCTCCACCTCCCTCTTCCTTCACCTCCCTCCTTATTCTCTTCCCTCTTCTTCCACTCCCTCTGCCTCCTTCCTTCCTCACCCCCTGTCTTCTCCACCTCCCTCCTCCTCTACCTCCTGCCCTGCCTGCTCCTCCACACATCTGCCAGTTCAGCTGTGTCAGCTGGCCACCGTCCCACTCCCCAGAGTATGTCCTGTTTATCTGACTCTTGACTCTCGACTCCCTCCCCCCCCACACACACACACATTCACACACATGCACACATACACCCACTCACACACACACCCACATGCACACACACACACAGACATCCAGATACATATACACAAAAACACATTGTGAAAGCAATGGAAACTCATTCCATATAGTATGCACATTTTCACTAATACTGTTGCACACCCACTTGTTGTGAGGGTGGAACTCAGTTCTCAGTCCTGATCTGCAGTGTAGGATGAAGTTAACATACACAGGTGAGATGAACAGCTAGGGCTGTAAATGGTAGTCTCTCTCTGTTGCTCTCCATCTCTCTCTGTCGCTCTCCTGTATCTCTCCCTCTCTTCCTCTCACTGTCTCTCTCTCTCTCTCTTTCCTTCTCACTCTCTCTGTCTCCACAGCACCCCCAGTTGAAGGAGATTGTCTGTTTCCTCTCTGTAAACCCAATCAATGTAGTCTGGAACATCGCTCCACCGCTATTCCAAGTAAGGAGATCTGGGCACACGGAAAACTGGAATTTAGATGAATCCAACCTCAAGCAAATAAACACAAGGTGAAAAAAGAAAAATATACATACACGCACTCGCGGTGTGCTTATCTCTATGAAAACAACTTTCCCAGGCTTGAAACTTCCCGGTCTGTGTTGTTCCGCTTAAGCTAAATTCATTCCATTGCAGGGAGAAAGCAGCCAACTTTAACATGTCATAAATTACACACTTACATTCTTCATTCAGCTTGCTCTCATTAGCGGCCTTGGCTAATATATTCGTATATTCCAGTGGTTAATGGTAAGCCTGAACCCTATATTTACCTACCCTCCTCCCCGCCAACCAGAAAGCATAGCAATTCAGAGAGACGCCTTTCCAAGCTAATGGATGACGATAAGAAATTACAACATACAGTATGAAAACAACTTGAAATCCATAACATTAATCTAATAGAGACACGCGGCCAACGTATTATGCGTGTTAGTTGAAACACATTTCACAATTAAGGAATTTATTTATATTTCTGACTTGGCAAGTAGAAATTCCAATCGATGACTTGACTGACTGACTCGCATTTATGATGGAGGGGTTTTAAACGCAGGACAGACTTCTTGAGATTTGCCTATCACTCTGACTTTCCTCTGGATCCGTTTCCCCGCCAGAGCAAGATCAGAACCCGATCCGTAAAATACGCAGGGATTTGGCAGATGCAAAAGTTTGAAATTGAGTTTGACAGCGTTGGAATAGCAATGAGTACAATTTAATATCCCAATCGGAGAGAAAGCTGAGGATAGGTGACAGGGTGAAGGATGCGGCACATCCTCTTCTGTCACTCCAAGGATGTTTGTGCACGTGATAACGCAGGCGCATAGGCTACAGCACAAACACAGGCAGGCTACTTATGCAAGATTACATGGCCTCCACAACTCTATGCCACAAACAAGCCACTAGGATGTAGGCTATAAGTAGGATACTGTACTCACAAAATGCACACAAACTCAATAAAGTTGATTGCCATGCAAGTTGTAAAACCTTTATTTAAAAGTATTTTCAGCGTCAAATTGAATGGATAGATAGTTGTGTTGTGGCCTTACAGAACAGTTAGTCAAGCACATTTATTGTCATTTCAAGCTTACAACAAACAACGATATCCTTACACATTTCTACACTTAACAGTATAGCCTTCATATACTGACATGTTTGTTCATTTCAGTTGCTGGGTGACTGACTACTTCAATGCGACCATGTGTGTCACTAACAATTGTGGTAAATGATTAGTAGTCTTCTTTTCATAGCAAAAAAAAGCAAAAAGGTTGAAAAAATATTTTCTAATAATGGTTTCGAAAAAAAGCTTCTAAAAGTTGAAAAAAGTTTTGAAAAAAAGTTTTTTAGGATTGAAAATATTATTTCAAAAAAGTTTCAAAAGGTTGAAACAATATTTTCGAATAAAGTTTTGAAAAAAGTTTGCATCATTGATGAGTACTTGATGAGGACTACTATACTCTACTGTACTCTATTGTACTCTGCTCTGCTTTACCCTGTTATAGGCTTCTCTGTTCTCATTTCCTCACTCCTCTCTCCTCTCCTTTCCCTGTGTATGTGAAAAAAAAGTTTTGAAAGGTTTAAAAAATATTTTCGAAAAAAGTTTGTATTATTGATGAGGACTGTACCATACCGTACTATTGTATTCTGCTATAGGTTTCTTGTTTTCCTCTCCCCTCTCCTCCTCCATATCCTCTCCTTTCACTCAATTTGATGCTGGGATATGCAAAACAGAAAGTACATGGGTGGTGCATTTGGGTGGTGTAAGGACAGTCTGAATCATTTCCTAAACGGCTCCTCATACAAAACCGCCAAACAACATTGTGCATTGTCCCATGGGGGAACACACCAGGAACAGCTTTTAAGTGAGACATAAAACTCTCCCAAGAACAATAAGACATAATGGACAAACTCACAGAGCGCTTCAAAAAATCGGGGGAAAATAATTGAACATGTTTGTTCCTGCAGAAATAGGTTTGGGCTTTGGGTCGCCACTGATGTCATTTCTCCAAGCCTTGTGTTTTTCTCCATTCTTCTCAGGGCCGTGGAGAGAGGCTCATCAGAGCTGCAGAGATAGAGGCCTGAGCAGAGATAAGGCTATTTCGGTACTGTTCATTCTTCATTCATCACCATTCTTATCGGTCACTTGGGAAAGGTGCTTATAATAAATTGTCATCCATAGCGTGAGTAGTTCACAGTGGTGAAAGGTAGAGAGGGAGGGAGACAGCGCAGGCACTCTCCGCTTGTTTAAACAGAGTGAATTATTTGGAGGGCAATCAAAGATTCCCAGATATTTAATGTGCGCTAACATCGTATCTACTGTGGATTTTGTGGAGGCAGTGATGTGTTCCAGATCCAAGATATTACTGGAATTAGGAAATAAAGAGGAACACTTTGTGGTCAGCAGCCATGTTTCAGACAAACACATCCAGTTAACTAGCTAAAATTGACAATATATGTAAATGTCAACTGTAACACACGGACCGGTCCAAAGTGATCCACATTAAAACATCAATTCATCCACCTTAGTAGACATTCGGTATTTAGATGTTAGTGCCAATGTCTCTGCTGTAAGGACTTAACCGCCCTTCTCTGACAGCGACAATAGAGGAGTGACAGTTACTCAGAAGACAGAAGGTAATCCAGAGACAAGCCGGGCTCAGCCCAGCGAGTCATTACATCTCCGCGACCCAGAAGACTCCCCAGAAAAGCCTCTTGGAGACTGACGCTCCAGGCAAATTTCCATTTCAAAGGTTTCCCGCACATTGCCGTGGTATCATTCGTGGCAAAGGCCACCTTTTCTACCTCCTTATTTTTTCCCCCTCCATCTATCTCCCAAACTTGTCTGAAAGCACTTAGCTAAGATACTGGGAGGGGATGCTATCGCTGTGAGGCCGCCAAATTCACGGCCTGCATCTCTGACCCAACTTCAAAGATACGGCAGGGCGTGGAGCCAGCAGAGCAAAGCTGAACTGTTAGCCTCCCGTTACAGAGAAATCTAGGCCACTAGAGAGAGGCGAAATGGTTGAGAAATGTTGCTTGGAGTTTCATGTCTGTTGATTTTTCCTCTCCCTGTGATTTAGCAACATTACTGCAATTGACTGTTTCCTATTTTGAGTGTCTCTATGGAATATAAAAACGCAGGCCTATACTCTACTGTACCTAAGTAATGCGCTGAAGACGAATGATACACATGTCTCTATACCTTTTATACATTTTACTTATCCACTGCATAAAATAAAAAAAATACATCTAATAAATGAATGTTCTCAATTTCTCACAGCCGGCCAAAAGAATGAGGAGCATATTTCGTTGACTCACTCAACATTGCAATTATGTTGCTCAACATGGTAATTATATTGCTCAAATTAGTTGAATATAACCTAACCTACAGTAGGCTACAAAGGCACTCAAAAAGAAAAAAATGCTGTAAATTTCACCCTTAAACTGTTTGGAACCGTTCCAGCTTGCCTAGCGATGGGACTCGTTAGCCTACTTCAAAAGCGATTCTCAAGACAGCTATCGAGAGATTTGTCGAGAAACATATCTAGAGATGTATCGCAATGCGATAGATATAGGCCATTACAGTAAAGATCAATACAAAAACCTGTCCGTTCACTTTTGTAGTATAAACGGTATGACACTATGCTTTTGAGGAGAAATAACGCCAGCAGCCCACTTTAAGGGAGAGTAGGCATTCTGCCTGCATGGGTGTGATTGAAAAGCGCCCGTGTCCCGAGGTTCTAATACCCATTACACGCGCGCGCGTCTCGGGTTTCATCTCCACCGGGCATCTGGAGACGCTGCAGAGACAGATAGGATATCAGACCGCAGTGTGATGGGGGGATCGCCCCTCGAAAATCAATTGCCTTTCGGACCAAGCCGGCCTCAGACATTTATTTGTGCGTCATGCCGCGCGAAGCCCTTTCATCAGCAGGCCTGAGTGGAGAAGGTTTCAGGCATGAGATCAACCATATCCTGCACGATGGATCCAGCCATCCCAATGGAAGATCAGCAGGCCTATATATATGGATATATATCCATATATTTCTGAAACAGTAGCCTTATTGTCAAGTGCTACAGCTACATGAATTTCATTTCCATACTACCGGACATCTGGCATTATTTTTTGATTGACGCAACATGTTCTACATATTGATACAATTGATCTATCTACCGTTTCTATCTAACTGTCCACTTCTTTTCAATGTTTCTCAGTCACCAGCTTCTGTTTCACCTCTGCACCTCTCCAACTGCCAACAACACAGGTGCCAGTAACTTAACAATGTCGCCTTTCATATTTCATCAATCCCCACTCCACTTCTGCAAACGAATTACGGCTCTGAAGGGTAACGACAAGACTCTGTTTCTACATTTGGCAGTTTGTCTCAGACCCTCAAAAAAACAAAAGCCTTCACTTACAAAATAAACACTTCAGCCAAGAGATTCAATGTGATTAATCACGTCCCATCCAGTCAGGTAAGTTATATGTGAGAAGGGCTCGGTGTTGCCAGGTGCTCAAGACTAAGCAGGGTTGATGGATGTTGCCAAACCTCTTTTGAAACTGCAGAGGAGCACAGCACAGCTCACAGCACGGTCCAGGGTAATTAATAAGAGTGAAACAACCCCCCTCATCCTACCCCCTTCTAAAACACAGAAGGATTACAGGCTTTTCTCCAGCTTCCCAAACCCTTATTAAACTCAGTACATCCCCGACTCTGGGCTTTATCTGACACCCCCCGTCTCTAATCTTCTGTTTGCTGCGACAGGGAGAGGAGGGGAGAAGTCACTGTAGTTTAGTTCTAAAACAAGCAGGACAGGTGCGAGTGGAGGAGAGGAAAAGAAGAAGGAGAGAGCTTTGAGGAAGACTTGTCATTCCCGGGGCTCGGCTCTTGTGAGAGCGAGAGAGAGAGATGTCCTCTTCCTCTCACACGATATCGAATCTAACTTCGGCTCTTGCTTAATCGCACGTTGGGCAGTCTTTACTCTCACTCTCTCTCTCTCTGTCAGGAACGTGTTGTCCTTCAGTCCCTCCTGAAGAGATGCCTGGCTACTTGGTCTGTGTTACAGTGAGAGCCCAGCTCACTGGAATGAGACCGGAGGCCTGGCCGACCCTGTAGGTAAAGTGATGTAAGCGTTAGTTAATAGTCCCTGATAAGATGATTATTAACATTAATATGCGTTCTTAACTCTTACTAACTTACTATGACTTTATCGCCTGTTAACTGAAGCTTATTACAAGCACCTGGATCTGAAGTGTTACCCAAATAGGTCATACTGTATGTGAATATTTGTATCATGCTGGAATGCATGGTGAAAAAACATGGAATCATTGAACATAAACCGCCCACCCAACATATACAGCACACTTTTCAACAAACACTCACACACACACATCATTGTAATCACTGCCTACCAGATCATCTGTTGTTCAGCTTTGTCATCCATAATAGGAATAGCGGGGGGCAGTCCATAATGACATGAATGCTGTCTCACAGAACCCTCAGCATGATTCCTTCTAGCCAAGGCAACTAGGAAATCTTTCCAGCCTGAGCTCTGCTTGCGGGAAAAAAAACATTCAATTGGATAATGCTTTTCCTATTAAAATATTTGGGGCTAATTGGCCTAATCTGAAGCATAATGATACTGAATGACCTGTATGGGCTTTGTGTTCAATAGTTAGGGTCTACTCCCACATCCACAGAGGGTAGGTCACCTAAGGAGAAAATTACTCTTAATGAGCAAATTATTCTGTTCTCAGGTACAGTATGAGGTTGTATATGCCTTCACATAAGGAAAATTCTAGCAAGCTGGTACCCACAATTACTGTATGACTCCATTCACAGACAGTACGTGATGACCATCATGTCAACCTATTAGGGTGATAATTTACGCCACATGTATAACATATACAAGACACGTTTACTAAAATGTCAGTCACAGTCAGACACTGTGTAGTTTGTCTCCCTTTCCATTCCGCAATTAAGCCAGACATGAAGCAGTGGAACTGAAAAAGTGAAACAATGCGTGCAATTCCCCTCCATATGAAAAGAACGTGGATTCAACGCAGAAGGCTGCCAGCAGAAATGTGGACAGCTTTGTGCTGCAGTAAACAAGAGGAAAATAAACAAACAACAAAAGAATCAGAATGAGAGGACATTTGGCAGCACATGAACAAATGTATTTATTTTTCACACACTTCCATCAAACATGTCTTAATCAATGTTGATACCGTGGAGATCTCTCCTGTCAGCCTATCAGGGGAAGGCAGTCTAACATCAGTGACCAAACGTGTTTGTGCTTCATCCTTTCTCTCTCTCTTTCGTCTTTCTCTCCCTGACTTTCTCTCTCCCTTTGTTTTTTGTCTGTTTCACATCCTCTCTCTCTCTATCTCTCCCTCTCTCCCTCGCTCCATCTCCCCTGATCTCTTTCCTTATATCCCTGGCCAGTAGACCAGCAGCAGACATCCTCCATGTTTTCCTAGGCTGGTGTCTATCTCTTGTCTGGCAGAATGTGGTCTCACTGGTGTCACATATATTTCCTTCCCCATTACATTTTTTTTCCATTAGCTCTCCTGCAAAGGCATTTTGATGGAACATTGTATTGGGTAATGCAAATACTGTATGTGGGTGTTGTTTTTAAAGCATATAGGAGTGGGAGTCAGGTGGCTGAGTGGTTAGGGAATCAGGCTAGTAATCTGAAGGTTGTCAGTTTGGTTCCTGGCCGTGCCAAATGACGTTGTGTCCTTGGGCAAGGCACTTCACCTTACTTGCCTCGGGGGGAATGTCCCTGTATGTACTGTAAGTTGCTCTGTATAAGAGTGTCTGCTAAATGACTAAAATGTAAATGTATAGCATATTCCCATGCCCAGTCAAACCATAGCTAGGGCATCATGCCCAGCTCCAGGCTCTTCCGGATTCCAGACAGCATGGATGAGGAACATGCTCTGGTACAGGATGTAACCAAGCAGAAGCTACATCAAACACGGAGTCTCTAATCACACAGGAACCCAAAGGGAAGTTTCCAGGCATTTTTTACGACCAGAAAGTGGACTTTATAAAACTCACTTCGTTGACAGCTTCTGTTTCGCTCGGAAACCTCTTCTCCTTCAATAGCCATTAACCTTCCTGAATTCCCCAGAAGGTTAATCCCCAGGCAGTTAATAGAATCTTGACCCTGCTATTATTGTCTACCTTTAACCGTTTTCTTCAGTGGGCCACCGACCTTTGGAAGACTCAGGGGCCTCGTTGTTGTGCCCTCCCCAAGAATCAGGCCCTGTTCTGGGCCGAGGAGGAGGGAGGAGCCCTCTGTCCCAGTGGGTGGTTACTCCTGTGTCTAAAGCTTTCTCACAGACCCGTGACTGGAGAGGATGGAATCACACCTGGCCCAGACGCTCTTCAGACAGACAAAGTGACACACAGATGATCTCACACACACACGCACACACACACGCAAACCATTTGAGTGCACACACAGATGCTAACACCATGTGTGTGTGTTTGTGTCTGTGCATACACACACATATGTATAGAGAGACACACACCCCTTTGTTATATGCTCAGGCCACTTGATTGCGCACATAGACGCTAACACGCATACAAACACATGCACACACACACACACAGATGTATGGAGAGACACCCCCCTTTGTATTTCTATGCTCATACAGACCACTTGATTGCACACACAGACTGTAACACCTGCAACTCAACACACACACACACACACACACACACACACACACCACAAGGAGGTCTCATGACTGTAATTAATCCCTTCTCTTCTCATCGCTCCAGAGGGGGAGAGGAAATACATGTGTGCGGTCTCTGGGAACAAAAAAAAAGATGAAAAAACACAGGATTTGTCTGCGAGGTGAAGCTCACCAGCCTCACACACTCTCCCACGCTCATTACTGTAAAACCATCAGTACTGTGAGCCCATCACTGCTCTCTCTGTCGCATTGCCGTTGCTCTGCGGCGGCACAGCCAACACGCGGTGTTCCTAATAGGTCGACTGAATACCTGCCGTGCAAGACAATTCTTTTGTAATGACACATTACGAAAGCGCTTGGCTTCCTCTTTCTGTGAGTGAGAACTGGAGGGACACAGAGACATTTTAGATCATGTGGTCATTTTCATAATGACAAAGGATGGTGACCTCTCAATGTCACGCCCCAGCAATCAACCCAGGGGTTTCATACTCTTACATGAGCTGTGTAAAAACAATTCTGGATCATCGTAACTTATTGGCTCATTAGTTGGTGAACAGGCTGTGATGTCTACCTATGTCAGCCTATGAATGTAGACCTGGATTTGGGTTCAAGTGAAGTTGAGATGCTGGCTGGAAGCTCGGTGGTGCTCTCTTTGTCTGTCTATCGTCTGGGGTGAAATTCAATCAGACTGTCTGAACGAGACGGGAGTGCCTTATCAGGGGGTTTAGAGCACACACTGAAGCCAGGACTATCCACTATAGAGAATGTGATTTTGCTCCTGTTTCTGGAAGTCCGTAAACACAGCCTTTGTTCCAGATGTAGATAAAATACAAACAAGCTGTACAGTCGGAGGGGAGAAACACCAGCATCTCAGATCTCTAAGAATCCTATTTTGCGGGGGTCACAGTATATTACATGTAATAAAAAAAATAAAAAAATAGTGGCATTCAGGATGATGGATTATTTGTTTTAGCCCTAAATACTTGGAAAACATGACAGAAATGTATATAAAACTACTAAGGTTTGTTGGTTTGACAGCTGCAAACAAGATCTCAGGAACAGGAACAGATCTCCCCCCTGTCCCAATGCATTGCATGCCACACATAAATAACTTAAAAACACACAAACTTGTTTTAGTCATTTAGACCACACGGTCGGAAAACACTGACAGTCTCTCTTTGGAAGGTTGAGAGTTGTGTGTTTTTGTGGCATCTTGCCTAGCAGGCCGAATGCTGGAAGAACCCCTACAGTAGCCCATGTATGACCCTGAGAAGCACCGAGGTGGATGATTAGCTGGCTTTGTTTATCTCTGCTGTTTGTCGTGGCACAGTGTCCTGCAATTCATCATTCACCCATGATTTCTGTTAGTAGCCACTGTTGCAGGGATACTGTATAAAATGATTCAGATCAGATAAAACACCACCTTCATAAATAACCCCAGATATGGAGTTACAGTACTGTAATTACTTTGTTGAATCTGTGACTTTGTTCAGCTTGATTCTGAAATTGTATTGACGTTGCACTTTGCAAAATGTGCATGATTTTAGACTACTATTATAACATTCATCCCATTTCTCTGATGACACGGCTTCATCAACGTGCCTCACTTCAATTCACTTTATTACTGTAATCCCTGAGGAAATTAAAGATGAAGTCTTAACAACGCTCAAATGACTTGCTGAAGAACAAGAACGACTGATCTTACTCTATGAATCCAGTCATCATCGTAAATCTTCATTCCAACCTCCTCCTTGTCACTTCCGTTTCCAAGAGCAACTATAGCCCACAATGCACTGCGGTTTATGTAGCATCTGCCCAACAACTGGGTGTATCCAGGGAGGCCGGAAAACAGCGAGAGCACCTATGCACACCCCATAATAATCATCCACTGGTAGTCAACCACCAAACACCTCATCATCTCTGACTACTGGGTGATAAATGCCCCGTGACCCACAGGGTTAAATAACCCCAGCGCAGGATGTTTATTGGCCTCCTCATGTGTTTGTTGGCAAGTTGTCGAGGGCACACTTCACATATCATCCAGCGCAGATGAGGTTAGGGAGCAGCAGCCATAAGGTCAGGAGGTCAGGTGATTACATTACCATCTGTTAACAACAGAGGGCTTCTGACGGACGGACAGGAGAGGAGGAGAAAAGGAGGAGATAGAAGGAGGAGAAAAGGAGGAGAGAGAAGGAGAAGGGGAGGAGAGAGAAGGAGAAGGGGAGGAGAGAGGAGAAGAGAAGGAGAGAGATAGAGAGGAGAGAAGGAGGAGAGAAGTAGGGAGTGGAAGGCAATGCCGGGAAGAGTACTAGGGCTGCACCCTATTCCACTGAGTTGCAGGGGAGACCATGTGACTGCCTGTGCGGCCAATGGCAGAAGGCGGAATGTGTTCTAATCAGAACCACATGGCAGAGAGTGAGAGGAGTCTGTCTGAGGAGGGAGGGCAGGAGGGAGGGCGGGAGGGAGAGAAGGAGGGAAGGAGGGAAGGAGGGAAGGAGGGAAGGAGGGAAGGAGGGAAGGAGGGAAGGAGGATGGGTGGGGGAGTGAGTGAGGGGGTTTGGAGGATTTAGGGAGAAGGGAGGGGAGAGAAGGTTGGAGGAAGCAGAAGGGAGAGGGGGAGGGGGAGGGAGGGAGATAAAGACCATCCAGACAGAGCTAAGCTGACACACAAGTCTTTATGAAAACATACCTAAACAGGGAGATGTGGAACACGTCATTTATTCATTCTTGGTCTTGTTTCCCTGGGACGTGTTCAGACTGAGAGAACAGAGAAAACTGACGGACACACAGGAAGGTTTGCCAGCGGAGGGATACCGTTCAAGAGTTTCTAATAAAGAAACAGTCAAAAGTAATAATTGTTGTAAAAAACGATCCCTATGTTGAGAGAACAGAGCTATATTTGGTTGCGACCTCAGCTATTCCTCCCAACCCTTCTAACTTGGTCTACTAACATTACAGTGCTCCAGACTGCTCGCATTGCAGTGACGGCCTGTTGGTCTGATTAGCCCAGTAAAGAGGATGCTTACGTCTGCCTTTATGCGTTGACGACAAAAGCAAATTGCCTGAATAACATGTAAGCAATAACATTTTAATCATCGTATCACAACAAAGATGGTAAACATGGCCGGCAAACAGGAAAACCTCTTGTAAATAATCAGCCAATACAAAGCCGTCTTTTATTTTCCTCTATCACCAGCTGTAAAAGTGTAATTTACAATTTTATGCACGAAGACGGAGATGTAACTAATTTTTATTCCCAAAGCTACTAAGCACAACGATAAATTGGGTCCTGGATTTATGGTGCTTCCAGCAGGCCAGTGGGCTTGGCCGCTCAGAAGCATCAATCAGACAAGGAGAACTGCAGCACAAGAAAAAGTGATTTGTTTCGAGTGATTGGATCCCCAAGGCATAACTTTAGAGTAACACAGACACATGTTTCTAGGGGAGAAGAATATTGAATTATTACAAAGCACTTTTAGTTCATGGGAGTTCCTTTAGGATCCTTAGAAACAGTTAAACACTTATAACAAAGAAGCTGCTACCGCAAAATTCAAGATTAGTTTGCCCACGGTCTACAGTTTATTTTAAAGAAAATATAAAGGAGAGAGAGATGAAGGAAAGCTGGAAAGAGAAGTGAGAGAACCAGGGAGAGACAGAGGGAGAGACAGAGGTAGAGAGAGAGACAGCGTTAGAGAGACAGAGAGAGGGAGACGGAGAGAAAGACAGAGAGACAGAGGTAGAGAGAGAAAGAGGTAGAGAGACAGAGAGAGACAGAGGTAGAGAGTCAGAGAGAGGGAAAGAGGGAGGGAGAAGGAGACACAGAGAGAAGGATGAAAAGAAACACTCTGGAAACACACACTCCTGGTCTGCTGAGCTCTGTGACATCCTCAGCTGATTAGGAAACATACCGGCCTTGGCCCTCATGTGGAGTCAACCATTCTGACATTGCATTAGGCTGTTTCATTACCATGCAGTCACGTCTAATAAGGGCTTTGTCCTCAAACCTGACGATGGCCATTAAAACCCCTTGATGCACAGAAGACGGAAATTTATCTAAAAAAAAGGAAAGAAGAGACTCAACTGTTAGATAAGTGTGGCTGGGCTTTTAGCCCAGAACAAATTACATTACTGTCACATTATGTCCCTGGTATGCATGAATTAAGAACTCACTGCAGACTTTCACTCCCTGCATTTATTATGTATTTTCATAAAGGAGGAGGGATAGGCAGAATCACTCCTTGCTATCGCTGTGTCTCTCTCTCTCTGTCTCTCTCTCTCTGTCACGCTCTCTGTTCCTCTCATTCTCTCTCACCACCTACCATGATCTAATTTGCATTGGGGAGCAATCTTCTCTGTTCACCCACCAAGCAGTTGAAACCTCACAATTGTGTTTATAATGGACTCCGGTTGGAGGTTGAATGACTAACCGGCCACACTTTAGTACTAGACTCAGAAATAGCTGGATGATGATGGATCTGGCCATTCTTTAGACTCCCCAACCAGCAACATTAAGACGAGACACAGATTTTCACTGGGGTCAGATGTCGGCGATTCTGGCTCAGTAGAAGGCTCTGTTCAAGGTCTCCTCACTCTCCCACTGGAATGAAAAGGCCAAAGATGTCATCTGGCCTCGCTCTGCCCTCCTATCAGCCTGTCTAAAAGCCCCTTGCTGCACTTTCCTGAGCCTGAAAAAAGCAACAAGTTAGACTAAGAGTGACGTCTGGTCCAAACAGATTAATGGTGATTCCTGTCTGCTGTGCTCTGGTGGATTCTCTGGGAGGAGGAAACAGAACGGTCTGAAGGTCTAGAGGGCCTTTCTGTCTTCTCAGCCCTTCACTGCAACCCTCACAGTGGGTGTGTAGGTGTGTGTGTGTATGTGTGTGCACGTGTGTGTTCGTATCTCAGTCCAGACAAAGTGCTCTAATTGATCACTTTAGCTCAGAACGTTTTCCTCCGCATATACGTTGGAGTTCACAAAAGTCACATCCTGGCAAAACGTGCTCGCAGCAGATATGAATTTGGCTGGACGGAGGGACAATTGCAAAGGACAAAACAATGTCACAGGGCGTGCCATGACAGAACCCCTTCTATATCTGTCTAACTGTTTATTTCCTGAGTGACGGGCCGTGCCAAAAAGTAACAATGGGACGAGAGGACGAGAGGGCCTGAAGATTTCAGCTGCATCCATCTAAAGGGAGGAAACCCAACACTCAGATATCTCGGCACGATGAATCAAAAGAATGGGAGACGAGAGCCAGGCCGGCACCCCAAAGATCCTTCATGGGGCTCTTCTCCACCCCAGCTAGGGTTAATGGTGGACATGAGGACCTCTATTCTTAGCAGCCCTCTTGCAGGTGAATTATAGATGAGATGGAGAGCTCATAATGATATTTGGCTGATCGTGTATCATGCTAAAATGCCACTTATGGTGTGCCTCTCCGCTCACCTCTCAGGGCTTCAAGGGCGTGCGACAACACAAAAGAACGAGGATCACTGAGAGAGCTGCAAAAATATCACACAGACAAGCCGTGGTTGGCAGGGGCAACCATGGCACACACACACACACATGCACTTAGACACTCAGACACTAACACACTAACACTGTCTGGAACAGATATCAGGCCACCATTAGGTTATTACACCACATCATGTGGCAGATCACATAAGGCTGTGGATGTGTGTGTGTGTGTGTGTATATGTGTGTGTGGTTGCGTGTGTGTATACGTGTAGGTGTTTTGTATCTAAGTTATGCTGCTGGAGCTTTATGTGTGATGAGACAGGTAGAATGTGAAGCACGACTGACCTCTTTCCAACGGTTCTCAAACACGTTCTCTGAGGAACGGTTATCAGTCAAGTCTGACGTTTTTGGACGCCCTCTTTGTCGTGCGTGCTCCTCAAAACACCCTGATGACAAACCAGAGTGATATACGCACTGTTCACCTCATCCATGCTCCACATCCTGTATCAAATACACCACCCGACCATATCGCAGTGTATCGCATCTCGGGATATGATGTATTTTTACAGGGCTGCGCTTGTTAAGTTGTGACCTTGAGTTATAATAGAATAAACATGATATCCCAGCCAGTGTGTGGCCATCTCCATTTGTCTCTGTCAGCATGGGAAGGCACAGACAACAAACATGGCCTTCTGCAGTCCAGCTTTGGACCTGAAAGGATTCATAAAAAAATTATGTTTTTACTGAATCCCAACTGTAATTGTCATTTCTGTAACCAGGTGCAGATGTGGACGACTGCCTTGGGGGAGGGAAGAGGGTGGGGGGTCCGAGAGTACGGACAGCAGCCCATCTCTGTTCCTTGAGGAATAAAGGGGATTATGAATGTTTACATTAGCAGAGGGCGAATGGTGAATGTGTATGTTGGACTTTGGGAGGGAATGTAAAGAATTCCCGAGAGACTGAGTGAAACGGCAGAAGAGAAGGATAAGTAAGAGACAAGAGGGAGGGAGAGGCGTTGTGTAGCTAAAGACAACGTATGCAGTCCATGTTCGAGTACAGATAACATGCATAACTTTGAAAAACACTGAAACATTTCTCTCCACAACAGAGAGATCATGTCAATCTACACATAAGCCAGCTGTGCGTCCACCTACAGCGTGTATCTGCAGGTTTAATTACCTCTCTGGGGATTGTCTCAGTATAGGACTGTCATTATCAAAGTCTCCTTGAAGAACGTGACAACATGACCCTGTTCAGGTGCGGCCCTGCCAGTGTTTGATATGCTGAGAACTGTCTAATGCTATTGAAAGTGTTTAAGTGCTTTCGGCACGGGTGCTAAAGGAAATCATCTCAACCATGAATATTTAATGGGCCGGGTGTACTGAGGGAGCTCTCAAATATGTGCTTGGCCCCCATTCAGCAAAGAGCACTGGAAGCAAATAACCCTGTGGTTCGAAGTAGGCTACCGAAATAGCCTAAATAGATAATGTGTTGACTTTCGGGTCATTCTTTGTTTGATCGATCACTGGTCTTGGATTAGGGATGTGAGTGAATTCTTGCCCCGATGTTAACTGGTCCAGCTGGCGGCATCTTTCTGTAGTTTTAGCAGTTTACTTGTTTTTGTTGCATTGCTGTATTCTTTTTTTCTTCGGCGTGCCTGGTAACTGAAATGTGGTCACTTTGCGACGTGGCCAGTAAATACAGTCCTTTTCTTGACTCTGACCACCGAAACACTGTTTGAACCGTGCACTTCTGATCCTTGTACTTTCTGCATACAGTTTGTACATCGCTTTGGATGAAAGCGTCTGCTTGATGAATAAAACGTAATGCAAATGTAAATAGGGAGATTCATAAACACACCAACATAGGATATGAGTCTGTTTTCACGGCCAATCACAGCAGACTAGTGTCAACATGATGTGAACAGGGGAACCGAGAGTAGTACTTTGCTGTCTGTGCCCTTTACGTGTATATTTTGACAATGAGTGGTTCAGTCACACAGTAAACGTTTTCCTACCCATACTCTGGCTATTGGTGCGATAAATCATGCCTTTATGGATGTGAAATGTTTGTACTGTGTGGTAATGCATTGGGATTAATTACACATCTACACACTGCAACAGTATGACTGGAAAACGTTGAAAAATATCTTTGTGGAATAAAAAAAGAAAAAACACAACTTGGAAATTGGATGAGATTTGAGGCTTTCGTGATGAAATAAATTAAAAATACAAAAGTCCAACCGTATGTAAATGCAGAGTGGGCAAAACAGCTTAGTTCCCTCGACACGTAAGATATTTATGATCTATCAGTACCAAACGACTTTTGCTTACAGTCATACATACTCTCCACTTTCTCTTTTATTAAGAATCCACAGAATTAATGTTCTGGAAATACTGGTGCCATAAAATGTACACAGCTTCTTCTGTAGCTGCCGCTAAAACAGACCTCCCCACTAGAATCTGCACAGTTAACCTGCTGGAAGGAACATCCTGTTTTAATTCATTACCACCTCAGCCATGAGATTGGGCATCTGTTCAGTAAACGTCCTTTTAGGGGGACTGGAAAGAGCCGCTGCCAGACAGCTTGGATCCAGAGAAGGAGCTCGTCTTTATCTACCATGTTGGAAAACACGAAGGGTCGTATCTGTCAAAATACAAAAGCCTTTTTTGCACACTTACGGTATCCAACATCTTCAACCACGGAACATTATCTAATTTCAAGCAATTTGTGCAACAGAACAAGACCTTCCCAACAGACTTGTCTTAACTCTCTGCTGTGCTGTAGCTGACAGAGTAGAAACGCCCTCCACATAGGCCTTACCGCAGTGGCTTGGGTTTGAATCTGGCCCGGCCCTTTGCTTCATGTCTTGCTCTCTCTCCCTCCTCCAGACTCCATCACATATGACATAACATTCCCCCAAATGTCTTTAAATATAAATTGTTTAAATAGCGTGCCTTATTCCAAGACTGAATGTAGAGGAAGGAGCTCATGGTTAGGTATAAATAAACCACAGATAAGTGTGAATGTCCTCACCTGCCATCTCCTGTCAACTGAAAAACGCATGATGCTTCCAGAACCATCCACCTATCATGGTTGCCTGGGAGATACCATCCGCAATGCCAGTGATTGAGCGACTGTAGAGTGTATAGCATCTCTCTCCCTGACAGGCAGACACATTAAAGCTGTCTCACCAGTGTCAGCGATGGCAGGCAGGAAAGCAAAACACTGGAGACTTTCTGACACTGACATCTGTGAGGAAGTCCCAGCCCAAGTGTACCCTTTCCAAAACAGGCTGACAGCCAGCCATGCTTGTACCCCAACACGACTGACAACATGCCTGCTCTGTAAGCTTCCACCTATGACAGAAGAGACAGAGGTGTGTGGCACCGGGAGACAATGGCTAGATTCATGTGAGGAGACGTTGTGGAGATGTCGGGTCCAGGCCGTGTCAGGTCAGTGGTTGGGGTTGTGCCTGGGGTCACACTGACAACGGGATTCTAAGTAGTCTCCTCCAACTCCTGCTGGACTGAACACTTGTAGTCAGTATAGTTTAAGGTTTACACTTTATATTAAGGTTGTAAGGTAAGGGCTTCCATCATTTTGTTATTGTTTTTTCAGGTGGCTTCAGTGTTGCTAGGTCACTACAGGTGAAAGGGAGGTTTCAATGACAGAAAGTCTATGACAGGAAGTCACTGTAGACCACTGGCATGCACACTCATTGTCCCAAGTGGTACAAACTAGTAGTTTCCTGTTGATGTAATTTCCCTCAGTAGAATAAACCACTTTCCCGTTATCAGACCCACCTGTAATTGCTATCATACAAACCCACTAGAACAGGGTAAACTGACTTAAACTCTAAGGCTCAGTTTCCCAGACAAGCCTCGTCCTGAAGTGAGAAAAACAAGAAAGGAATATCTCCATTGAAAACGTTTTGGGGCTAGTACTAAACTTAATCCATGTCTGGGAAACTGTGCCTAGAACCTTAAACTCCCTAAACTCTGACTGGCCATGCCTTCATCCCCAGATGTTCAGCCTTAAATCCTGTCTTCCTACATGGCTGACATTACCTCCACTTCAAATAAAACAGCTCAGATATCTCAAGTATTTCTCTTTTGCATCTGCACTTGGGCACACACACCTGGTACCTAAACAATATATTCATGCGGTGGGATTTGAAGCTCCCACCAGCAGTTAGGATTAGTTATGTACCTGGACTGGGCTGTATATTCTGTCAGGAAGGAAAACGGTAATATTTGAAAGTGCTCTGAGGTGATGAAATCCAAGGTTACTAAAGCAGTAAATAAGCAGTACAGGGGAAAAAACACACTTGTTTCCTGTTTCTGGTAATGTAAACGTCCGTTCTACATTCACACTCTAAAACTTTGAAAAAATATTGAATAAACCCAATAAATTGCAGTCATTTCCACAAGGCGTTAAGAAAAAAGGAGAAAAGCTAGCTCTAAATCAAACCCTCCCGATGATTATCCCGGGGCATGCTGATGAATGTGTCTCTCTGTGAGGCTGTGTGCTTGCAGTGCATTACAGAGGGCATGCAGAAACACAGAGACACACGACTCAGATCTGCTCCGTGTTGGGGGCGTCTTTATTTCCCTGACTGCGGCCTTGCTGTTGATCCAAGGAAATAGAGCACAGTGACAAACACACACACACATTCACACGCGCACACACACATTCTCATACGCCCCACCTCGGGGGACCTGAGTGTCTTCATATCCAAGGTTGGCTTGTGGTGTGTGTGTGTGGGTGAGTGTGTGTGAGTTTGTCACTTTACTCCCAGGGTTGACACTGTCCTGGTTACAGCCAAAACACCCTCACCCCTGCTGGGTGTCGCCTTGCCCCTCCTCCTCTCCTCTCTCCTCCTCTCCCTTCCTGCAGATGAATTTTAATAATTCAAGGTGATCTTAATCTCAGCCGGCCCAGCAACTGTCGCCACCATTACCCCGGGAGGATCTGAAATTGCTTTTGCATGAAAAGACCACCGACAGGCGTCCAGAGTCAGTAGCTGTGAGGCAGCCCTGGGGGAATGGAGATCTCTGGCCTGGCTGTGACATAAACACATCGCCCTGACACCCAGCCTGGAGGCCTGGGGAGGGGGAGGAGTCCCGGGCAGCCCGCGGCACGCCACAGCTTCATTCCTCATTCAGGACGTTTTCACACGCTCGCCAGCGGAGGGTCTAACGATGCAAATCTGTTGTGATGACAGCCTGAAGCTGCCGGGGAGCACGTTGCCCTGGCGACCCATCAGACTCTCGCCACTTCACTTCTCTCTGAAGCTTCTCTGTCGCATGGTGGAGGAAATTGTGCGAAGAGAAACTCTGCGACTGCCGGGTAAAAAACGGTTTGAGCGTTTGGGAGGTAGTGTGCGTGTGTGTGTGTGTGAGGGTGTATATGTGAAGGTGTGTGTGTGTGTGAAGGTGTGTGTGTGTGAGGTTGTGTGTGTGTGTGTGTGTGTGTGCACCTGCTTGTATGTATATATGAATACGTATGAGGGTGTGCGTGTGTTTGTGCATTTGTGTGTAAGGGTGTGTGTGCATGCGTGCGTGCAGCACCCACTGTGAGGGGAAATGGAGGGTAAAAGGTTGGTCTGCCCTGACTCTCTCTGGATGTTCATGTTGGTCCCTGTGGGGGAACTGTGAAGGCTAATCTAACACCCACAGCTAGCTCATGCATCTGTATTAACCTGCACACACAGGAAGTCGCTTCCAGCGGGGTGACTGGTCCTAGCAGGTTACAGATTGCATCAGGCCTCAGAAACAACGAGTTCACTGAGATGACCGCTATGGACAACCGTAAAATCGTAACAGTTTTTAACAGAAAATTCAATTTTGTACTTTCTAGGAGATGGGAGAGATGTAAAACTGTTAGTGAGGTTGAAGGTTAGGATGTAGGTTTAGGCTACTGCCACTTTGGTGAAATCAGCAGAGGTCACAGGTGCTTATGGCTGCAGCTGTTTCTCAAGGAATCTTCAAAGGCAAAAATGTTAAACCTTTCACCCTGATGAGGAGGTCAGAGTGCTAGCCAGTCCAGTGGTCATTAGTTCCGTCCTGCAACCTTATTTAAAGTGACAGATTGACCTGAACGAGTTGAATCTGTCACGTTCGATCTCTTAACAGGCTTGGTTTCAGGACTGTACTTTTTAACCATCTGCTTGTTGAGTCTTAAACGAAGGCATATTGGCACATCGTTAATTCATCTTTACAATCTCAGGGAGAGACGCAGACGATTTTAAGTTGTTAAATGATCTCATGCAGGATAAACAGTAATAACTCAATATAATATACAGTACGTTAAAATAGCTGTGGAATCGCAAAAATATTGCACTGGGTTTTGTACAGAAGAGTTAACTACTGTAAAGGTCTTAACCGATTTTCTTTGGCTCAATGAAGGGCCAACCCCCCCCACATACTCCCACCCCCTTGCAAAAAGAAATGCTGTCTCCTAGAAACCATGGCAGTTCTGTTGGATAGCAGCACGTGCAGGTGTGCTGTCCCAATAATCAGAGCAAGGCCTGAGTCATCATTCATGCCTCCAGTAGGAGATCACCTGGAGCAGATTGCCATAAACTTGGCATTCACCTCTCTATTTCAGTCTCTCTTTCTCTCTCCCTCTCTTCCTCTCTTCCTCCCCCCTCTCTCCTCCTCTCTCTCCCTCTCTTTCTCTCTTCCTCCCCCCTCTCTCCTTATGTCTCTCTCCCTCCCTCTCTTTATCTCTCTCATCTCTTTCTCCCTGCTTTTGTCTCATTCCTCATTTTCCCTTTTTCTTTCACAGACCGAATTCCAGTCATGAATTTGTAGAAGTTCACACCTGCCCTCCCCCCACCCCCACCTCCACCCCCCCCCCCCCTGGTAGAGATGAGAGTTGAGGTGTTAAATATTAATGGCGGGCCAGCAGCCTGGCAGGCCGCTGGCGTTTATCTGGTGGGACCAGCAGGACTCTGCCCTGGCAGGTCCATCCGCAACCGGGAGGGGTCTCAACTCCTCTGCATCGTTTGGACCTGTTAAATGATTACATCAGCACTGAACCACAGCAGATCCATGGCGCCTGGGGAGGATAGCGGGGTGGGGTGGGGGTTGGTTGGTTAATGGTGGGAGAGATAGGTTGGGAGATGGGGAACGGAGGAGGGGAACAGACAGTAAAACAGCAGGAGAAGGGGAGGAAGCTCTCAGATGGACGCTCCGTGTGCTTGGGAAAACGTTTCCTGCTGTTTACCTCCCTCGGTGTCTCTCCCAAGGGCAAACGACCTGCCTGCCTGCCTGCCTGTTTGCCTGACTGTCTGTCTGTGTGTCTGTCTGTGTCAGTCTGCCTGCCTGCCTGCCTGCCTGCCTGCCTGCCTGCCTGCCTGCCTGCCTGCCTGCCTACCTGTCTGTATGTTTGCCTGACTGTCTGTGTGTCTGTCTGTCTTTCTGTGTGTCTGTCTGTGTCCGTCTGTCTGTCTGCCTGCCTGTCTGCCTGTTTGCCTGCCAGCCTACCAGTCTGTTTGTGTGCAGTTGATGACCTCCCTTACCCTACATAAGTGGTGAGAAATCCCACTGGCTCCTTGAGGGCCTCAGTCTCCCTGGACCCCGACCTCCATCAGGCCTCCACAGGGGCCCTGGTCACAGCCCCACTCGTCTCCATCTCCTTCAGCAGCAGGGCCACATCTCAGATAATGAGAGCCTTTCTGGAGGACGATGGGCTTACTCTGCCAGCCACTGAGGGACAAACACGGTACCTTGTTTTTCCTTCTCTCCTTAATTCCTTCGTTCCCTCCCTCCATCCCTCACTCCCTACCTCCCTCGCTTTCTCACTCCCTTCATTCCATCCCTCCACCCCTCCCTCCTTCCCTCCCTTCCTTCGCTCCCTTTTTTCGCACCATCCTTTCCTTTGCTTCATTCCTTCCTGCCTCGCTCCATCCCTCCCACCCTCTACGTGCGTTTTTTCCAGCTACAGGAAGGAAGAAGGCCATCCATCATCGTGTTAGCATCTGTGCGGATAGCATGATCTTTCAGATCATCTGGACAAGCTGTTGAGAACGAGGGTGAGGGTGTGGGGGGTGAGCTGAAATGAGCCAACCAACCTCATAATATAAAGTGTGTGGAAGGTCGTAGGTACAGAGGCATGTCACTGGCCCAGTGAGTCGAGTGTTGACGATCCAGGAATGTGTTTGTCTCTTCATCTTCTGCTGGAAAGAACACAGACCTCAGACCTGATCATCTGAATTCCAGCTTGCAGGGACCAGAAGATGAATTGCCTGTGTGATTTCAAGGTTCGGCAGAGTGAAGGGTTGTCTCAAGAGTGCTCTGGTCAGTCCAGCCGGCAGAATGTGCATGGGAGGATATTCCCTGTTCTCTGATCTCAGCGCTTTGGCAAAGAAAACCTTTTCTCACTGACAATTTTCAATTTTTTTTGCAATATCTGAAATCCAAGTATCGATTCTTTTCAGACTGTTTGCTCATTGAGAAGCAGAAGGCCATTCTGGAGAAGTGAGATGCATCAGCTTGGGGCGCATTCATACCTACACAACAATGCCAAGGCTTCTCTCGTCCCCCACAGACCACAGACCTCACTAGGCGTGCGTGGGGTCAGCACCGGAGGCAGGTGAAGGTCGTGACGGATGAATCTCCATGTTGCAGCGTACAGCAGATGGGCGTGCCCGGTGAGTGATGGCCTTTTGAAACATGAAGGTGTTGTGTCAATAAACGATGTTCCGCGCCATCCATCACTGCTCTGACAGAAACATGTGCACATTTTTATCGGCTGCACCTTGCACATTTCTCTCCAGGGTTATACATGCGTAACCCCTCCCCCCCGCCCTCCCACACACACGCACACACAGATAAATACACAAACAAGTAGGTCCTATTACCGTTGAAGCTGGCCACATGCAGTGACGTGCTATGCTGTCTTTGCTTGTCTCTGTTCTACAGGTTACTCTGAGGAGAAGGTGCTGATGGATGGGAAATATACAGCAGAGAAATCAATCTTGGGAACCAGAGCGTGAAGGTACTGAGTCAGACCCATGTGTTGACCTGGGTTACTGGTTTCACAGATTTACCAGTGGCGTTATATAAGATCTGACCGACAGCATACTGCTCAGCGGTTTTGAGGAAAAAGCAGACAAGTACTTGTTTCTCACAAGTTAATTTTTTATTGTCTTTTCTCCATTCTGCCTGGAGAAAGGAAAGTGAAAACCACATTTACTTACATTTAGTCATTTAGCAGACGCTCTTATCCAGAGCGAAGTATTACTTCCCGAAGGTATTCCAGTATATTAAATCAAATTGACATCCACAATGTTTTCTCTTGTTTTCTATCTGTGTGTGGCAAAGTTGAATGTCAGACATGCATCCCGTGCTCACTGAGCAAGATACGACTATCCCAGAACACATCAGAATCAGAATCCACTTCCAGAGGTGAGACTCAGAGGAATCAGACCTTGGGTTTAATACTAGACGAGGGTTTATTTGTCCACGGTACACATGGCCTTCCAGTGCTGGTGAAGGACAGTCAAGGGTGAACTGTTGGATGAAAAATGTACCCCAGACTTGGAACCCAAGGAAGATAACTGCTGGGCTTTATTTGTTCACATGTTCTGGTTCGATACAAGGAGTGCAGTTGTGGGATTTCTGTCTGTGAATCTATTCAAACTGCAATTTTTTGCTGTTTTTCCCCTCCTGTTTTCTGTGTGTGTGTGTGTGTGTGTGTGGGGGGGGGGGGGGGTAGAGATGCTTCACCATTCTGCATGTGTTGAGGTTGGAATGTTTGTAAACATTTGTTTAGCCTTGAGTTGTCCACTTTGATATTCAGGAAATGTCTGTTACTGGATGCCTTTCTGAGAAAATGTTTACTTTATTCATTTAAATATTTAAGAAATGGTTTGACTAAAATAGGAAAGAGCAGCCTTTTGGGTTTTCTTTGCTTTATTTGTTTATCCATGTATTAGCTCATTTTAATGCTCACAAAAGATTTCAATTCAAGGGTTGTAAGAATACACATTTGTAGTTGTAAAAAGGTTCTGGAATGCTATAAAGGCAACAAAACCAAAATAAATGGCCGTACACATTACGATAAGATATGAAACATGTGAATCAGTATTTCCTGTCTGAGCCTGTGTGTCAGACCATGGTTCTAATGTATTAAACAGACTGTACGCCATCATGCTGGACTGGTGTGTGTGTGTGAGTGATGGGTGTGTGTAGTTCCATATCTATGTAACTACTGTACTATATCATACTGTATGTGTTGGGTATAAATGTGTGTATATACTCTACTGTATGTGTGTGTATACTCACTGTGTGCAGTATATGAGTGTGTGTGTGAGTGTGTTTGTACGTGTGTGTGTGTGTGACCTGGTAGTAAAGGGACTGTCCTCACTGAGCTGATGCAAGAGGCCTCACCTTCGGCAGCCGTTAATCAAGAAGGCAGTTTCAACTATGTGCGCAATCTGTTTATATCCATAATGATGAAGGACTGGTGCTGGGAAGTACACACCAGCTGGTGCTAGCCGTACCAGACGGCCACACTGTGCCACGCACCTAGGAGAACATCCCCTCTGTCTACCATGAAACGTGCTTGTACTGACAGAAGAATCTGTGTGTTTGTCTGTGTATGTTTATTGATCGAGTGGTCTGTTTATTTGTGTAGATATTGTGTGTGAGTGTGCGTGTGTGTTTATTGCTGGGCTAATGTGAGTGCGTCCGTGTGTCTGTGCATGTTGATCAGTACATCTGGATGTATATGTCTGTGTGTGTGTTTCTTTCAAATGTGTGTGTGTGGGGCTGTTTTACGGATCTGTTTTGATCAGCAAGTTCTGTTGATGTACAATTGTGTTGATCTATTTGTGTGTGTGTGTGTGTATATTGGTACAGAATGTGAGCACAGGGAGAGACAGATAAAGTAGGTAGGGAGTGATAGTGGTTGTGTGTGTGTGTGTGAGTGGGGTACACTTTGGGTGTGTGTGTGGCTGAACATCACTGAATATCTATCTAATGGACTGATAATATTAATGAGAGCCCATTAATCACAATGTAGAATCCCTTACTTTGATTGATACAAGCACTTTAAAAGTAAGACTGATTTGAATTGAGGCTCCCTGCAGAACTGACATTTCAACCCACCAACAGTTTTTCTAGAGCATGTCCAGCATCAACTGAAGTCAACAAAGAAAACATGCAATAGAAAAACCTCTTATTGTAAAAGTAAAAGCACAGAGTCTCTGGTGAATCCTTTACAGATATGATCAAGATGTTGGAGTCATCTTGATCCCGCTTTTAAGTTGAGGAAACACGTTTTAATTAGAAACAGTTAATGAATTGGTCCCGCAGTGGTCCTTTCTTCCTAATGATCAGAGCAGATATGTTCATTACTACGGGGGAACGATAAATAGATGCATGCATAAACTAGGGAGGAAGTGATAGAAATCAAATGAGAGAAGGCTAAGCTAATTAAAGGGATGTAACATTAGCTGATTAGTCAGTTGAGGCCTTAGAAGAAGCAAACATCCCTGAAAATAAATTGACAAAAAAAAACAAAAAAAACACTATTAATTAGTCGAGAAGATTCCGAAGCTTGGCTTTCGGAAATAGATGCAAAATGTGCCCACAGCAATCAAGCCAATAGCTGATGAATAATCTGCCCATTAGGACTTTGTTTACTACTTCTTTTGGGCATTTACTTCCTCTGGGAGTCAGGTGGCTGAGCGGTGAGGGAATCGGGCTAGTAATCCGAAGGTTGCCAGTTCGATTCCCGGTCATGCCAACTGACGTTGTGTCCTTGGGCAAGGCACTTCACCCTACTTGCCTCGGGGGAATGTCCCTGTACTTACTGTAAGTCGCTTTGGATAAGAGCGTCTGCTAAATGTAAATTTAAAGTATTTCAAAATAAGTATTTCCCCTTAATTAATCATCACAACATTAAGTTGGGGAACTAATAGAACGTCCACAGATGTTACTTACTGTAGAAGTAACAGTGGAATCAGTTGGTGTTTAGTTAGGAGTGCTTGAGCAAGGCACACTATCACTATCTTTATCTCATATATATATATTTCCCAACTGAAGTTTCCTAAAACACTTTTTTTTCATAATCTAGAATGCACTGGATTTCCACAGAAGTTGTACCCTCTCTAATTAGTGATTCATTCAAAGTGCTCGGCAGCCTGGCTGTATGACAGGAAGGTACAAGGACCTTTCTGACTCAGTTGGAGATTGAGGACATTTCCCAATTGAAGTTTACTAAAAAGCTTTTTCTTGCATAATCTAAAATGCAATACACTCCAAGGTACCCCCTCATGCGATACATCGTCAAATTCTCCCTTGAACTGTAAAAACGGCTGTTTTTTCCAACAAAGTTACGTACAAAAGGGGAAGTTAACCTGCGTCCTTTTGATTTGACGTGAAATGTCCTAACTCTGACCCATGCCAATCCTCGTCCTCTCTCCTGCCTTCAGACAAGAATCCATCCGACTGTCTGAACGTCTAGGCTTGGTGATGTAGCAACAGGCGGGAAACCGTTCTCAAGACGGAGGTGATATTTCAGCGTTGGAGCGTATAATTACAGAGTGGGAAGAATGCATGCTTAAATCATTCTACACCCTGGGGATTAAGGGTTTCGAGCGTATAAGTGCAACAAGCAAATTTTTCTTTTGGAGAATATGTCAGACAGACGTTTGTTCGCCTCTCCCCCAGCCACTTTGATTCTGGCCGACAGACAGCTCGGAGGAATAGTGGCAGGACAGAGGCGAGAAACAAAGACTGTGAGAGGATCCTGGAGTCTGGGTAGCAGGCCACAGGACTTAACAATTCAGCAGCTTTAAGGAGAAACAATCCTTCCGTCAAACTGACTTAGCTAATGATTCTCTTTCTCTCTTTATTGTGCTCTCTCTGTCTCTGTCTCTGTCTCTGTCTCTGTCTCTGTCTCTGTCTCTGTCTCTGTCTCTGTCTCTCTCTCTCTCTCTCTCTCTCTCTCTCTCTCTCTCTCTCTCTCTCTCTCTCTCTCACACACACACATCATGTATTTTAGCACCTATTGTTCTTCCTGTTGGGAGATAGGAGGGCATGCCGCTGGTCCAACACCTCGGTATGGAGTGGTGACAAATAGGAATGTCCCGCCAGGAGTGTGTGTACGTGTGCATGTGTGTGTGTGTGAGAGTGTGTAAATATGTGAGTATGAGTATGTCTGTTTGTATGTGTGCGGGTGCATGGACGTGCATATATACTATGTGTGTACACTATGTGCATGTTTGTGTGTGTGTGTACTGCTTAATGTCTGTATGTGTGTGTGTACACGTTTGTGTGTATATGTATGTGTGTGTAAATGCGTTTATATTTGTATGTGTGAGAGAGAGACAGAGGTGGGCAACCCTGAGGTGATGATTCCAGCCTCTCAGAGGTGCAGGTTGTAGCTGGGGTCAGGAGGCTGAGAGTGGAGGCTCTCAGAGCCTCCTGTCCTCACCTCCACCTTGTTTATCACTCTTTGAAGGGGTGGAATCATCCTCTCCATGTTCAGACACATCCACCTGCTCCATAACTCACCCCCTGACAGCCCTAGTGTGCGTGGTATGTGAGTGTGTTCATGCCATTGTGTCTGTGTGTGTATGTGGTATGTGTGTATGTTCATGTCTGTGTGTGTGTGGCGCGTGCGTGCGTGTGTGCGTGTGTGGTCTGTGTGTAGGTAGCCTGTGGCAGGTGTGTTCATGCCTGTGTGTGTGGGTGTGCCCCCCCCTCCACACACACACAATGTGCTCTCTGTTCTTAACAGAAATGTATCACAGTTTCCTCCTGTGGACATGACAGGACAGGTGTGAGGGGGGTGACGGGAGGGGGGTGACGGGAGGAGGGTGGGGGCATCGGGCGAGCTCAGGCTGTGACAGAAGGAAATGTAAACATGGAAGAATGTGATCCACATCACAGGCTCCGCCCGGGGAGGGAGTCAACCCCCGCCCCCCACCCCCCATTCCCACCATGCCCTCCCTGACCCCCCCCAACCGCCTGCCCCCCCATAACCCCCTCTCTAACAAAAGAGATGAAACATTATCCGTGTGGCAATCCGACGCAACTGAAGTTGCCCTTTTCACGCAATTGCCAACGTCTGTCAACTTGTGTTCGCTAATGGAGTATTAGTCCCAGCGGTGACTAATATGAGCGTTATCAGGCCTTACATTGAATAGTTGACATTCTTGGAAACGGTAGACTCAGCATGTGTCCAAGTGAGTATGTTGAGCTGTTGAAGGGCTAGGATGATGGAGAAGACATGCCGGAAGGTTTGCGAGCAGAAACACAAACTAAATAAGAAAGTGGTTTCAGGTTATACAATGTTGGGAAAGGACAGACGAGCAGGGCCAAGATGTTACAGTTGAATCAATGCAAAATGTTAACTTGAGGTTTCTTTTTGGCCTAATGTAAAACAATTCATGAATGGGAGGGTGGTTTTCAATCCCCACTTATTACATTGGCATTTTATTGGAACTTTCGGTAACGCCACTATTTCCCCTTGGGATTAATAAAGTACCTACTGACCTACAATACCTACCTGCCGACCGACCAATCGACCGAGGTTTAAAGAAAGAGAATGTCCTGAAGGAGGAGGTCTTGATTGATGAGCCTCCCTGTCTGAAAGCTCATCTGTTTGGTCCGACAGGCAGGAAAGCCGTTGGGGATTACACTCTTATGAAACAGGCAATCCCTCTCCTTAATTACAGGTGTTGTTGTGGAGACAGGATACTGTAGCCCTCAGCTCAACCAAGATATCGTCGCGCAGATAATTTACCCCAACGACAGAAGAAGATGATGAGAAGGAAAAGCGAGCACAGTGGGAGGTGACCTTTGGAAGCTCCGCACATTTCTAATCATCATCTCATTTCTGAGAGCTTGTTTAATTTTGGAGAGCCGGGTGTTCAACAAATATATGAACAACAAGTAGAAAAGAATCATGGTCCTAAATAATACCTGATTTGTTTTACGCTTCCATAGCGATGGAGGTGCATAATTTGTTCACAATATTCTTTATCCTACCATAGTTTATAACCTGGCTGTAATACCGTGTACAAGATGTTGGATGTCATCTGTACCATGCAGTGCTTCTCCTTTTACGCTCCAAAGTGGTGGAATCATTTCCCCGTTGAACTAAGCACCTCTCCCTCCCTGTCGCTCCTCTGACGAGATCTCAAGAGGCTCCTCCTCACCATCTACTCTTTGCTTGGCCTGAGGGAACCGAAAGTGGCACTTAGCAATGCACTAAGTCCGTTCTTTTCTCTGTATGTTGCATTTAAGATACGGCTGTACCACTCTGCTGTCAGAGACGACACCCACAAAATAGTTTAATGTTGCACATCAGATATAACGTTCTGCCGCACTGTGCTGTGCTTGAGATGTTAAGTGTTGCTTTGTAACTTAGATATTATTTATATTGTTCACCATGCCTGGTATTTCAGATGTGGTAACTTTGCACTCTGTTGGGTAAAGACAGATGTAGCAACCTTTCCTTGACTCTAACCACCTAAATACAGTTGGAACTATACACTTCTTTATACTTGATCTCCTGTGCTTTTGAAATGTACTATATCTATTTGTCACTTTGGAGATCAGATCATAAACCTAGTGAGTAACAGCGTATCCAAACTACATAAGACTATTCGTCAATCTTGAGCACAGCGTTTATGAGAGAAGGCTCCTCCAGTTGATGCTTGTAAGCTGTACGAGTCCCAGGTGATGGTTCTGTGTGTTCCGAGCGTGGAGTCTTATTTGGACACACAGACTCACAAGGTCAAGCTGAGCTGAGTCTTGGTTGAGAGAATATCGTCTCTGTATCCATGACACTACTGTTCACTATAAACTACTTGAACACCCTCCGACACCCCCACAACCTATAACCTCATTTGGATTTGATTACATATTACCTGTCAAAATGCCTATGATTATTGTGTTGCTCAGTTCATGCTTCACTTCATAGCAATCTGGTTTATTGGGCACATGGAGAAGAGGTTGCCAAACACATTGCCACTCATCTCCCACTACCCTGTTTCCAAAAGCGTGACAACACAAGCCTGCACTCGTCATGACATGAAAAATGTGTCCTTTTGACTTTGAAGCTGTTGATGCAGCAGCTGATGAACAGCAGCGGGCCTAACTGAATTGCAGAACGGGGCACAGCCGATTTGCTGAGTGATGCCTCCACAGTGGGACTCGCAGTACGCTCTGTATCGCAGGCAGCTCGTGATGTTGTGATGTTACTGGATGTTTTGTGAGTGTGATTCTTGGCACAGCCACGGCTGGGACAGGGAAGGGAAAACAGCACATCAAAGGGCAGGTGAAGAGTGAGAATCATCGGGGCCGACCCCAGACACGGGCTCACATCTCCAGATAAAAGGGACGGGTGTCGCAGACACCAAAACAAACCCCCTGCTCTTTCCTTGCTTGAGGGTTCACCTTGTACAATATTGCCATCAAAACATTCCATTTCATCTTTGGCATCAATGTTTGTGTGTGTGTTTGTGTGTGTGAGTGTGAGTTGTGTGTCTGTGCCTCTGAAGACGTTTGTGTGTCTGTGTGTGTGTGAGAGTCTGTATTTGTGTGAATTGTATATATTATGTACCTCTATAATAATAGTATGTGTGTGTAAGTGTGTTGCATTTGTGTGTTATTTGTGCATGTATTTAGCAGGGCTCTGATCCTTTGTGGTGGCTGCAGTAAAAGCTGCTTGTCTGCCTGCCCATCTGTCTGTCTGTCTGTCTGTCTGCCAGCCTGTCTGTCAGCCTGTCTGTCAGCCTGTCTGCCTGCCTGCCTGGTGTCCTTTAGCCTGTCTGTTTCTCCTCTCTGCTATTCATCTATCTGTCTGACAGCGGGACATCTGAGCTTCAGAGAAGTGTTCCCTTGTTCATGATCAGCCTGAGGACCAGAAACTGTTCTACTTTTCACTCTTCCGTCATTAATCCCAATAGAAAGCCTCGCTGGTGAGAAAGTTGAATATGAGTTGTTGTTAAAGACCGAAGTGGATCAGGCAGAACAATAAAAGAATGATGATTTCAAACAGAATGTCTGTGCAAAACAAGAGAAGTGGGCCTGCAGGGAACAAATGATAGCTCAAACTGTTCATTATCTATGGTACGCTATCTAAAGACATTATACGTCTTTTAACCTGCATCAACTACATATATTTATAGACATATTGTATTCATAGATATGCTTCATCTGTAGACATCTATGACATCCTTAGACATGCTACATCTATAGACATGCTACATTTATAGATGTGCTGCATCTTTAGAAGTGCTGCATCTTTAGACGTGCTGCATCTTTAGACATGCAACATGGAGATCCCAGAGAACTCTGGTGTCAGGAGATCGTCAGAAGGTTTTTTCTCTCATCCCAGTTCCTCTTCCTCCACCAGAAGGAGTTCAGAGTCAAAAACACCATCTGGCCCTTCCCTTAGGCTTCAGATCCGTGTACGATTTTCTCTGAAACACCATCTCACAACTGTTGCAAGCGAGCTGAAAACCCATGCCTGGTAGCCACCGAGAGAAAGAAACTGCAGCAATCGTCCACACCCGGTGACATATTACAGGTTAACATTGATGAAAAGGCCAGTTTTTCTGTTGTTTTGTGTTGTTTTCTCAGTGTTGTTCCATTTCCCCTCTAGCACAAAAAACAAACCCTCCTCGTGTGTGTTTCCAGTGAATTAAACCCCTCTCAGATCCATGTAATGGCCACCAAGTTCCCTCCAGCCAGCCCTTGAGAAGCCCCTGGGTGGGGGTTTTAATGATGCTCACCCTGGAGCAATTCTGTCCACTCTCTGAACCCCCCTAACTCAGTTTTTCTCTCTGCTAACAGCAGGAGGTGGTCAACATCACCTGCCAGGATCCCGTGGGCTGGGCCGAGACAGGAGGGAGAGAGACAGAGCAGAGAGAGGAGGGGGGGAGAGAGCAGGGAGAGAGGATGGAGAGAGACAGAGCAGAGAGAGGAGGGGGGGGGGAGAGCAGGGAGAGAGGAGGGAGAGAGACAGAGCAGAGAGAGGAGGGGGGGAGAGAGCAAGGAGAGAGGAGGGAGAGAGACAGAGCAGAGAGAGGAGGGGGGGAGAGAGCATGGAGAGAGGAGGGAGAGAGACAGAGCAGAGAGAGGAGGGGGGGAGAGAGTAAGGAGAGAGGAGGGAGAGAGACAGAGCAGAGAGAGGAGGGGGGGAGAGAGCAGGGAGAGAGGAGGGAGAGAGGATGGGGAAGAGAGAGGAGAGAGGAGGGAGGGAGGATGGAGGAGGGAGAGATAGTCAGGGGAGATGAAGGAGAGTGAGGAGATATAAAGAGCCGGGAGAGAGAGAGCAGAGAGAGAGTGCAGATCCTTCCAAAGTCAAAGCCAGTTTAAGAAGGGTTTCTCTGCAAGTCCCAGACCTAACTAATCACAGTGAGGTGAATGACATCACCTCAATGGGACCTGTGAGACGCTGATGGGCCGCCATGCCTTTGCCACAACACAGTGTCAGAATCACAACGGCTCATCGAACACACAAATACAATCTTTTGCACACTCAAAAAGAGCACATGAACATAGCACATATTATGACAGTCACTTTTTCATCCGATCTGCTACACCTTGTACTGTACCTCTCCTCGTCCAGGACAAAATAAGACACACCGTGCTTCACTCTGAAAACCTTCTTTCTGAATCCCTGTGTTTTGTCAGAGTACGAAGGTTTCTTGTGTTCCATTATGCATCACTGCAGAGACACAGAACAATGGCACAGAACAGTGTTGTCCTACGCATGGAGAGACAGCTGTCAAACTGGGTCTGGTCCTTTCCAACTGACACTGGTTTCTATGAAAGTGCATAAGTTTCTCATAGTTCCTTTGCTATCGAGATTTGTATTATTTTATAATACACTTTGGTATTGACTAGCTAACTATTAAGTAAACCAGTCAAATATAACTGATGTGGTCCCAGTGTTGTAGGCTACAGCCAGTGAGAACCACAAATTTACATTTACTTTTAGTCATTTAGCAGATGCTCTTATCCAGAGCGACTTACAGTAAGTACAGGGACATTCCCCCGAGGCAAGTAGGGTGAAGTGCCTTGCCCAAGGACACAACGTCATTTTGCACGGCGGAAAATCAAACCGGCAACCTTCTGATTACTAGCCCGATTCCCTAACCGCTCAGCCACCTGATTCCCACTCCACAAATTGAAAAAAATATATACCCTTTCCACACTTTTAACAAACATTGCAAGGCTAACAGTTTTCCAGTATCACTTTATGTGTCGCCGATGGCTTAACAGTTGAAACAATGTTTCAAACCAGATCTCAAATCAATACATTTCTTGAAAATGAGAAAATGTGTTTACTACAGAGCAGTGTAATGTGCCCTATTAAACTGCACCCACACCCTCAGCATGTGATATGTTCTCTGTGGCTTATCAAGGTTACTAAATTGTTTATTCAAGTGCAATAGCACAAACGCTTGATATAATTTGAGCGGGGACATGATAAGCCAATGAAGTGTGACTCACAATACAGCCTGCAAGAACTGGGTCCAGCGATAAAAAGCTCTGAGAACTCAAAGCACTTCTCAAAGAAAACCTAAATAAGCAGTTTGAGAACAATAATGTTGTCCTTCAACAGGCAAAATTAGACTTTGCTCGTTTTACAAAGCTGGAATTCCCAAACTCATTTCCTGTTTATCTTGATGGTTGAGATCCAAACAGTTAAGGGGAGGATGTCAATACATTTTTTATCATTTGGTTAAAATCATTTGGAAACATCTACTGTAATTACTCTGTGGTCACACGTACGTCTCCTCACACACACACACACACACACACACACACACACACACACACACACACACACATACTCACAAACACACACACACACACATACTCACAAACACACTCTCACACACACACACACACACACCAACATGCACAGCACAGACACACACACGGACGGGCACACACACACACACACAAATACACACACTCATTTAAATGTGTCACCAACACACGTGTATGGTAGAGGCAACAGTAATGCCTTGAGGGTAGTTACCATGGTCCAGGTCTTGAGTTGCAGTGACAGAGCAGGAAGTAAGAATAGGTACTTGGCATGGAACTGATATCTGTGTCTTTCGCCTGGAGAGGGTTCACGTTCACAGTTGAATGATGTGTTCACATGATAACAGCCTAGTTCAAGTTGATGATTACCAAGATCTACAGCACTGTGGCATTGAATATCACCTTTTCAAAATAGCTCCTTGTGAACGTCTAAAAGCATGGAGTTCGCACACACACCCTATTTCCGAAAAATTCCCTTTTCTGAAAAGAGTTCTTACTGTAAAATAATCTGTAATCCCACAAGATCCAATTTAGCTGGAGGGGATCCAACCCAATTCCCCAATTGGATGCCCTACAGTTAAAATAAATATATATTTGTGTTTCCCTTATTTCATTTTTCACAAATGCTTAACCCTTGTGTTATCTTCGGGTCATTCTGACCCATAAGTCATTGTGACCCACCGTCGTATTGCGACAACTTTACCGCATACAAAAACAAAGTGAAGCATTTTCTTTTAACCGTGGGCTGTCTCAGACCCCCCACATTGCAAAGGTTAAAAGAAAATTATTTTTATTTGTTTTTGTATTGGGTAAAATTGGGTAAACACAACGAGGGTTCGTTATGAACCTTTGGGTCATGTGACCCAAAGGCAGCACAAGGGTTAAGTCATGAATCTGAATCCAAAGGACGTCATTGATAAGACTTCAGCTGCCGCAGGTGTTTTTATGAAACGGATCTCAAGCCTCCGGTTCACGCAAACCCAACCTGTCAGTTAGAACAGACCAAGAGAAACGTTGATTACTCTTCTGCACACAGCAGCCTTTGTTGTACCTCTGGAGTTTACGCAATCAGACAGCGTTTCCGCCTGCGCTGAGGAGTTGAGTTCACCCCGGGCTGTGTTTGACAGCTTTAACCCTCCCTATCAAACTACAGTTTTTCATATGTTCCTGAGCATTCACTGCTGGCGAAATACCCCAGCACTCACTAGCCTCTGGTGTGAAACATGATACAAAAGCCTGTAAAGTTTTAATTTAACCCATGGCCTTATAAACTAAAACACACACGTAAACTAAACTCACAGTTGTGAAAACACAGTTTCGGTGCAAAGACAACTGGGAATTGTGATGTCAATCAGAAGGAATCCTGAACTGTACACTGTACCTGCATGGTTTTAATCTGCAGATCTCAAAAAAGGAAGTGCTAATATTCTTCCCTAACAGATGATTATAATCCACGCTCACAAGACTTTTCTAACTGGCAGACCTCAAGTACAGCCAATATGCAGCATCAAACATCAACTACCATCACAACATAACCCTGACACCTGCTAGTACTGGTTGGGTTGTTAGAAAGTATCAAGCCCTCTATAGGAGGGGCATGTGATGAGCCAGGAACAGCTCATTTGTTGCCACAGGGCAATGGTACACTATCAGACATGGGCACCAGCTGTCTGCTCTGGCCAGCCTTTCTCTCTCTCTCTCTCTCTCTTTCTGTCTGTCTGTCTGTCTGTCTGTCTGTCTCTCTCTCTCTCTCTCTCTCTCTCTCTCTCTCTCTCTCTCTCTCTCTCTCTCTCTCTCTCTCTCTCTCTCTCTCTCTCTCTCTCTCTCTCTGTCTCACTCTATGTTTGTCTGTCTGTTTCTGTCTCTCTCTTTTTGTCTCTCAATATTTCTCTATCTCTATCTCTCTCTCTCTTTGTCTGTCTCTCTACCTCTCTTTCTATTTCTCTATCTTTTTGTCTATATCGCTCTCTCTTTGCCTCGCTGTCTCTGTCTCTATTTTTCTCTGTCTCTTTCTGCCTGTCTTTCTCTCTGTTACCGCCAGTAGCAGCGCAGCAGCCATTTTGGGACTGATGCATTCAACAGCTGGTGCTACAGCCAGGCCCACAGGGAGGAGGAGAGGAGGGGGAGAGGAGGAGGAGAGGAGGGGGGAACTGACAGAGGAAAGACAGGACACAGAGCATGTCGGACAACAGGCAGACGGCCAAATGGGAAAACAATGTCTAGGGAGGAAACTCTCCTGCCTCCCTGATCTCTGTACTGTACATACATGAATACAGGACGTGAATACAGGACATGAATACAGTTCCCGAAAACAGAGCCGTAGAGTACATTATTACAATACATGAAACAGTACATGAACACAGTACAGTACATGTGTCTCATCATTCCGCCAGCTTTTCTGAGGCCTGTCCTGCCTACGGCATGTTTCTTACCTGCCCTAGTGTTTCCCTGCATTCTCTCTGCATGATTCCCTGCACCTGCGTCCTGTTATGTGTCTGTGTCAGGTTTTCAGTTTGTTCGTTTGTCTGTTTCCCCTCTGTGTTGTTTGGTCCTTGTGTGTATATGGTTCCTTTCTAGGTTAGTCTTTTGCAGTTCCTTGCGGTGTCATCGTACATGTGAGTAGTTTACATTAATTTTACATTTAGTCATTTAGCAGACGCTCTTATCCAGAGCGACTTACAATAAGTACAGGGACATTCCCCCGAGGCAAGTAGGGTGTAGTGCCTTTCCCAAGGACACAACGTCATTTTGCACAGCTGGGAATCGAACTGGCAACCTTCAGATTACTAGCCCGATTTCTTAATCGCTCAGCCACCTGACTCCCTAGTAAGTCACCTGACTCTTTGCGCTTGACCACCTTCCACACTCACCCTGACAAGGCCTCTGAGAAGCCTAGGAGTAATTGGCTGTGCGCTGCCTGTTTTGGAAGCCTGAGACCAGACTTGGCCATCGTTCACAGGGCAGTGTCGCTCCCAACCAGGTGTGGACACACTGAGACAATGCACCACTTGTGGCTTTTTAGATCCACAAACTGTTCTTTAAAATGGGGTGTGAAAACAGTTGACGCGCACCCTTCTCTGTGTCTTGTTCTGGTGTGTTTACACAGAAACAGCCAAACGGGTTTCAGATGGTGGAAGGAATCTGTCCACTCAGGTGCTTATGGGCACTGGCAGGCTGTGGAACGTTTTTCTTCAAACGGGCATTGTTGAGCCAAACGAGATCCTCCAGCCTTTAAAGCAAACTTCACATCTCATTACCTTTGCTCCAGTGTTCATCTGTAAATGTTTAAGGTTGTTTGTGGACCCTGTGTCTAGCCAGACCTATATATATATATATATATATATATAGGTCTGGATGAGAGAGTATCATAGGTGTGGCTTCATGGGAACATGATTCAAATGCAGACCATTCTTGGGCAGACAATGGGCACGGCTGCTGCATGATTGCCAAGGAAATGACGTGTGTCTGTGCGTGCGCGGTTTTCAACCCCCCGCCAGCCTCTACCTCCCCAACCAGACCAGGCCACAGATAAGCTCAACAATAGCTTTAATCAAGACCCAGGGTGGACAATCCCGAGCCTCCAGACCATATCAGTTGTGGGAGCAGACCTGGATCTCCAGGACCCTCCAGGACCCAGACTTAATCACTTGAGTGTATTACCCTGTAGGCTGCTATTCACTCACATCGTAGCAGCCATATAAGGACTCACACTGTTTAAGGAAACGAGATAGATTGCAAGAGTTCTGAGAGTAAAGTGACTTCTCACTCGAGAAATCACGGAGCACTTTTAATCAGTCAGATCAGATGATTGACAGAGTGAGGCAATTTGTATTCCTTGAGGTTTTTCTGTTTCTTATTTTTTTTTGAATGTTTTCATTATAATGGTAACAAAGCTCCTCTCCATTTAAATTAAATAATGAATGTGACCTTTTTTATGAGATAAAATATATTGAACTTAAGGTAACAATGTTTATTCAATACACACTTCATCTGTGACCTGAGCAGATGAATATTTCCGAAGGTCTAGTGGATCCTTTCTCTGAGGGAGACTTCAGGGTTACCGATGACACACTGACTTCATACAGACATGGTTGGTATTCAATATGTCGCTCATCCAACATAGCCTGAGCTTCCTACCAGCAGATCCAGAATACAGCAGCTTTTCAGATGCCACTCGTGCTTTCATTACATTTGATTAATTTGGCAACTTTTAGATGCTTTAATCCAGAGTGATAAATATTGAACGTGGCAGTAAACACGGGATGATACACATTAATAAAAGACATTTTAGCGCAGGTGACTTACAGGGAAAATATAACCAACCAACACTCAAGTCTGGTCATGTTCACCAACCCTCCTCTGTAACAGTAGCCAACACAAGGACTGCATCTAGTCACACTAAAACATGCTTGAGAAGTTCCAACTTCTGACAGGGTGCACAACGACGAAACGTGATCCAGTGTTTAATACAAAGCGTTGCAGTGCTGGGAAGGATTAACAAGGGGGAACATTGGGGCTTGGGTACATCGGAGCCAAAATCCAAGACTCTGGAGTCATATGAAGCATCCATTATTTGAATATGAGTGGCAGTACATTATTGCAGGCTGCTAGCTTGAAATCGGAGAGAGACACTTTCAGCTGAGCAGCAAAAGAGCCACGAGGGCAATTCACAATATCTGGGCCGCCTCTTTACATCAACGATCCGTGTTATCTCTTAGCGTTCATCACGTTTCATCTCTTTCCTCTGGGATGAAAAAACAAGCGGCTTTTGCTGATCTTTGCGCTGTGTGAGTGGTGTGGTCATTCCCTAGTTTTTCCAGAGAGAGCTTGTCAGCCTACGCACTAATAACCCTCTTATCCACCTCTGGTAAATCTGCTCTCTTAAGTAAACACGTCCCCGCCGGCGACACCGCAGCGCGTGTGTGCCTGCGGTAGTTGTCGCCATGGTACCCTGCTCGTCAGCGGCCGAGCACAGTGTCGCCATGGCACCATGGTTTTGAAGCTTTCACTTCTGTGGCGACGACAATCTGTATCCATGCATATTTGGGAACACCTACATTCTGAAGGGTGTGGTGGGGGTGCCAGGCGACTGATTGTCTGACGGGCATCTGCAGCGCACCACACAAAACCATCTGGAAGTTCAGACTTCAGAAGGGCCTTACAGAATTCCACATTAAATGCACTGCAAGCACATTGTAAACAGAGCTTTATGTAAAACATGGCAGAATGTATGGTTCAGATCAAATGGATCGTTTTCAAAATGATGTTTAATTCTGATATAGTTCTTGATCTGATAATTCTCTGCTATTCGGTAGTGGTACACTGTGTGAGTAACTTAGAAGAGCAACCATTGACCTGTGTGTGTGTGTGTGTGTGTTTGTGTGTGTGAGCATGCATGCATGTGCATGTGTGGTGGGGTTGTATAGGGAGTACCAGGATTGCTTTCTCTGTCAGTACTGTGCCCTGAACAAGTTTATATTGTAGCTATGCCATCCACTTCGGCCAGGAAAGCTGTTTTATTAATACCATTAGAAGCATGCCAGCCAGAGTGACTTATTGCCCATGAGAGCCAATGTGAAGGTGCATTGTCGAAGACTTTTAACAAATAAAAAGAAGGAGAAAAAAATTAAAGAAAAACAGACTTCCCCTGTGGAGCAAGAGCTTAACTAGCCTCAGGACGGAGGGAAGGGAGGAGGAGGAGGGGAGGAGGAGGAGAGGAGGGGAGGAGGGGAGGAGGGTGCACTAAGCCCAACCTACTGCTGTGTGTTCCAGGTGTTGTTTTTTAATTAGCTATTCCGTGAGCAATAAAGCATTTCAGTAACTTTCTCCCGTAAAGTGCTTTCATGCCGTCTCTAAATGATGCAATTACCTAGTCATCCTACTCCAGAGGGGTGAAGGCAGGCTGGACCCTTCCATGACGGACTGGTGCTAGTTTTTTCTTTCTTTCTTTCTCTCCTTTTCTCTGTCTCCAAATCTGTATTTCTTTCTAACTCTCCCACTCTTCCTCTCCTTCCTTCCCTCCCTCTCTCACTAACTCTGTCTCTCTCTCTCTCCCCATCTAACTCCCTACCTCTCTCCTCGTCCCCCTCTCTTTCTCTCTCCCCCTTTATTTGTATCTGAGACTCCCTCTCTCTCTCTCTCTCTCATCTCTCTCTCTCTCTCTCTCCTCTCTCTCTCTCTCTCTCTCTCTCTCTCTCTCTCTTCTCTCTCTCTCTCTCTTCACCCTCTCTCTCTCTCTCTCTCTCTCATCTCTCTCTCTCTCTCTCTCTCTCTCCTCTCTCTCTCTCTCTCTTAATCTTTGCTCCTCTCTCTCGCTTTCTCTCCTCCCTCACTCTCCCTCTCTCTCTGAGACTGTGGGCTCACAGTAAGAGGCCTGTTGGGGGTTTCCTGGAGTATGTTTTCATTTAGAAATCCAAACACCATAAGAGAGGTAGTAGTTTTACACAATAAACGTTCACTTTAATTTCATTTCAAACCCCCCCCCCCCCCCTTGCCTCTTTCCTTCTACTGTGGTTTTGACTGTGTGTGTAACATGTTGGAGTTGGAGAATTTAGGGATGGTAATGTTTCTTTGATGTGTGGAGTAAGGCCATTTTTACAGTAGTTTTTGGGACATTGATAGCAAGATAATCTGTTGACAATTCTAACAATTCATGGTTGCGATAAATCTGCTCTGTTTAGTTTGCGTCATCGTTTGAAATTTGGTAAGGAATAACTAATCAAAGCATTGATTAATGAATGTTGTTATTTTGGGGGGATAACGATAAAGGGATAGGGTTCGGTTACCATGTCTTGCCAATGGCAACCTGTCATTTCTAATAAATGTATTCTGTCGCACACCCCTCAAATAGAGATTTATGAAAGGGCAGAAGGGTCCAATTACAAATGCTGATGAGCTGTGTGAACAGAAAACTGAGATGCTGTTATTTTGAGGGAAATGGGAAATGTTTATGTAGTGTGGAAATTCCCCGAAGACTGAGCGAGGTCATGACCAAGCTCGGTGTTGGTAAGCTAAGCGTGTTAAGACGAGTAACACTAACCTCAAGTCATTTGCTTAAATTAGACGAAACAATTCACAGGAGGATTGTGAACCTCAACTACAAGTTTAAAATGTCAAGATGTGGTCTGAAATTAACATAGATCTCTGCTTGATTGGGAGCAGGAAGACCACGGAGGAGTGAATGCTTTACTAAGTAGCCTACGTTAAACTTCATGAAGTTACTTGATTACCAGGCACTTGGAAAAGTCAAGGTGAGTAAGGAAGTGGTTTAATGGGCTACCTGACTGTTTTTATTGCATTTGAGACGTCGTCAGTGCCTGTCAATGTTCCAGCAGAAACATCGCCAGAGAACACTGAAACAAGCTGTTCGCTATATCGCAGGGGTTCCCATGGGAACTACTGCAAGGGTATGTCGGCACCAGCTCTCATCGGTACAAACATCAGCAGCTGCAGCAGCCTACCTTAACACACACATGCACACACACACACATATACGGCAATAATACAATGCCAGTCTTAGCTACAGTACAGAACCTTTTTGATCCCCCATAACAGGCCTCCCAAACACAGGCTATCAACACCAGCGACTACCCCCGTCCCACTTGTGAGAGGGGTCCACCAGAGACAGAGGGATCAGGGTTCCTGAGAAGTCGGCCCTGCAGTGCTAGTTTGCACACTTCCTCTCCTTAATGGAGAACACATATTCCCTGAGGCCCCAGTGCAGAGAGGCTGGCAGCAGGACGGAAAGCTGGCAAAGCCATGACGGGAGAAGCTAAACATTGAAGAGGCAACACCCAGCCAATAAACAAACACATAAGCAAATACTAAATATGCTTGTTTTGGTAAATTGGCCGTTAGGAAAAAAATCTTTTTTTTAATCTCTCAACTCAATTATCCTGTTGCAGGTGACTCAGTAATTCTTTGTGTCGTTTAGTAAGACTCTAGTTTCTAGAACATTCCCCCCCTCTGTCAGTATGAACTGTAAAACATCTACCTCTCAAACGATTTTCACTGAGACGCAGTAGCAGGAGAGATAAATCTTTGTCCAGCGGAGGGGTGTAAAATGTAGTGCACGCTCTCTCAGTCTTCACGTGCTGCCCCCCAGATCCTAATCTGTCCCGGTCCTCTCAGCGCCCCAAGCGTGCCTGAACCCTGACCCCCATAACTCCTCCTTTGTTCTTAGCGATTTCCTGATCCCTCCATGCCCCCCCTCTGCCCCCCCAACCCATAACCCACCCTCCCCCATTCCCCCTGTTCCCGCTGCACCATGCCCTTTGACCCCCCCAGCGCCTCTGCTTCTCTGCGAGTTCGACCTCGCATTCCTGTAAGGCACCCGGCCCTGAAACACGACCCGCTGGTGAGCTCATCGACAGGCGTGAATGCAGGAGTGAAACGATACGCGAGAAAAAAGACAAAAAGAAGAAAGAAAGAAAGAAAGAAAGGAAGGAAGGAAAAGAAGAGAAGGAAGGAAGAAAGGAGACAACCATTGGTGTTGGACAGGCTTGAGCTGGTTCTGTTTGTGTGTGAGTGAGTGTGTGTGGTATCACCAGCAGGATTTTTCAGAGGTACAGTTACGGTTTCACTGCACAGCGAGGAGAAGACAGGCGAGCAGAGTCTCTCTCTGCCTCGCTGGTCTGACTGCTGCCTGCCGCTTCCTGCAGACACACGGCGGTCTCCTGCGCCCGCCACCCGCTCCTGAAAGTTAACGAGACGCCTTGTTGTTCTGTGCATCCGGGAGCTGTCCTGGGATGTGTGTGTGCTTTCAGGAGGTCACGACCCTGCAGCCTCGCTGACCCCGCGCTGACCAGCAGCTGCCTTCAGAGGGTAAGTGCCTCGCACTTCATAACTGTCTGACAAAAGATAGGGGGAGGGGGGAGGAGGGAAAAATAGAGAGAAGGAGATGATCAAATTAAGCAACTGACAACATGAGAGAGGGTGAGTGACAGTGACTGAGTGAGAGAGAGTGAGAGAGAGATGGAGAGAGAGAGAAAGAGAGAGATGTGAATTCTCCCCAGATCATTGAGATTCAGCAGATGAGATGTATGAGATCCACCAAGACGCATCTTAATCACTGCAATCATAATTAAACCAATCAGTGTGTCTCCTTCTGGGGTAGATTCTGTGTTTTGCCTCACCACAGATTGCAAATAGACTGTCGGGAGTGATGGATCCACCTTTTAAAAGTTTAACAGGACTATTAGATGGAGTTCGTCAACATATATATATGATTCAAGACTATGTCATGTCTTTTTCCAGTTCACTGACTACAGTTCACTGTTCTTCTCTTCGACACACAATGTATAATATTGACTAGTACACTTAGAAACTGATGAGGTAGGATAACATGAAAGAAAACTGAAAACTGAAGTGGCTAAAATGTATAAGATATAATGACACTTAAAAACATTTGATAATTTTAGTTATTACTTAAATTACACTACTTAATCAGATTCGAACATTTGTGTGAATTCTAAAACTGTAATGAGGCAGTCACAATTATCTATTTTTCTACACAATTAACTAATTATCTATTCAGAGTTAGAGTGTAATTGGTTTGAAGTGATTCTTATTGCTAGATTATGTATATTTTTGAATGGATGACGTGATACATAATAATGATCAATTATTTAAATACTTCAGTCCCAGTGCAGTTACCCTCAGTGTAACTACTAAAAAATACAGGGATTTTTTTATGCATGGATGAAAAGTTCATATGAGCCTGTTTTCATATAGACCTTTGTGCTTCAGTTTTTCTAAATTGCGCTTTTTATCCTGTTGTCGGATTAATTCTAAACAAACATGCCAAGACTCAGTGTGTGGCTGTCGACACAAACAGTTTGATTCATGAACACTTTCCTTTAAAAGCATGGCTCATTTTAGTAGATGGATCCATACACTTGATGTCGTATTCACCTCGTCTGAGTAACATTGAACTGCTTCGCTTCACACTCACACAGCAAAGAATTAAGATGTTTTCATTTTATTTTGTCTCGTGAATGTCATAAGCATTACTCACATCTACAGACATGGCCGTGTTTGCCAAGGGCAATGAAACTGTTGAAACAGCCCCAGAACCCACACAGCAAGCCAAATCAATCTAATCAATCAAAGGACTTTTATTTTTTTTATTTTAAATTCCTACTCGTTTGAAACTCTACTTCAGCCCAGGTGCGTGGTGCAGAGTGATCTTCGTCTCTGACTAATCCGGGTCTCTGCTCTCGGATGCCTGGGTATGGGACAGTCCCTACTGTCACATGACCAGCAGGAAACGTGAGCCATGGATGACACTTTGACCAAAGCTCTATTTGGCCCGAAGGCACAACTTAGATATGCTAAGAGAGAGGGAGTGTGGGGGAAGAAAAAAGGGTAGAGGGCATGGAGAGAGAGACAGGAAGAAAGCCAGAGAAAGAGAGAAAGGCAGAGAGAGAAATAGAGAGAGAGAAGCTGATGTACTGTAAACTAAAAGAACCAGCACAAGGAGATGACTGTTCTTCCCCATTTCCCCTGCTCTCTTCTGGGCTGGGGGAAAGAAACGGAGATGGCCTGCTCTGGAGGAAACATAAATAGAACTAAATACCAGCACATAATACAATTACAGTTTAAGTGGTGAGCAAGGGTTCATTGAACTAAAATGTCAATAAAAACATATCATATTTGCAAGCTTACCAAGATCTCGGACTTGGTCTAATTTTTTTGATTCCAAATAAACATTCAAAGTATTGTAATAATAGCAAAACTATAATGTAGTGCAGAAATGTAAAAACATGTTTCAATGATATGTTAACAGTACACAACACACTGTTTGAGCACAGCCACTTATATTCTCACATGATCTCAGAATCCACTTTCCACAGATCAGCACAACGTCACACATTCAAAGAAGCAGAATAATACAAATAAATAAGGCTTCAACCTATTTAAAAAAGTATGCTGTATGCAAAATCTACAACAGCAAAAAAACACTGCATATTTGTGAGGTATTCTGTCAGGTGGTCGCTGCTCCAGGGGCTTGGTACACACGACTGACTAAAGGCTTCAGAGAATCGTTTTATGGGCTGTGAGCAGACCAGCGTTGGAGAGACCATTGTTGTTTGTTTTGGAGCCTTCAGAAGGCGTTCAGGAGAGAACCATGGAGAGGCCAGGCGCCTGCCAGCGAGCCTGGTTGGGCCTGTCAGGAAAGCTCCAGTGGTGCTCTGCTCCAGCCCTGGTGAAGCTGGCTCCATGCTGCTGACCTGTGACTCTCCCGCTTGTGCTTGGAGACTCTCCCAGCTCCTCTGCCAAAGAGGCCAGACATCGCTCACATTAGCCTGACAACACAGACGCCCCAGAATTATGATTCAGGGAAAGAGGTCGAAAGATAGTTTATTCACTATCACTTAATAGCTGAGCACACATCCAAAATAAACTTTGTGGACTTTGTGCAGCCCTGTGCTGGGTGATGCAGTACCCCGAGGCTGCTAATGATGACAGTGTTTCTGCACGCCTGTCCAGGCTTAGCTACCTGTCGTTCTCCGGTTTCACCCTGACTGGCTCAGTTTGCAAAAGCAGGCTTCAGATGAAGGCTTGGCCGTGACAGAACTCACTTGAGGAGAAATCTGTTAACCCCCTGACCCCTGCTCTGAGAGATGTGTGTGTGTGTGTGTGTGTGTGTTAGTGTGTGAGTGTGTTCATGTATGTGTGAGCGTGTTAGTGTGTGTGTTGGTGTGTGTGTGTGTTAGTGTGTGTGTGCGTGTATTGGTGTGTGTGTAAATGGGACTCAACATATCACAAGAGGGATGAACATGTTCTCTCTTTCTGACTCTCTTCTCCTCCAGAGTCAGAAAGCGCTGGCCTTTCTGCCTCACAAAACCCAGCTAGCAACACTTTCACATGACCCCCAGACCTGGCCTGGAGCAACGCTACACGAGACCCTGACACACACCTCGGTTTGGCAGACTCAGATGATTCCCAGCAAGCCCTCCAGCCAAAGAGTTACTTACTTCCTGGCTTCCGCAAGAAACTTTCCTGATTTCTCAGCCTCATCTATATTCTGTCACCACAAGACCTGCCAGACTTGACGAGGAGACTTGACATTTTTTTTGTTGTCTTTTTTTCCAACGTCTTTCTCTCAAAGCAAGAGACAGAATTGCATTTCAGGCTGCAAGGATGGTTATTACTAAGGATAGCGAGGAGACAGAGATCCACACAGCATGTGAATCTCATCAATAACGGTGAGAGGGCATCTGTTTGAATAATCCACATCAAACAAGACGCCATGTCAGAGGAGGGTTATGCATATATTTTCCTGGTTATTCCTGTCCAACACCAATAAGCAGGCTGGATAGGCGATGAAAGCAGAACAGAGAAGGAAGGAGGGATTGATTTGATCAGCGAAAGAGAGGAGGACGCAAGGAGAAGAGGAGAGAGCAGAAGCCAGGATGTTGTTTCCTAGCCTCGCCAGGTCATATGGAGGATATTAGGCTTGTCTGTTGTTTTCCCCCCCCCCTCTCTCTGTTTCATTCTCCTATAGTCTGACACTGCAGCCCCAGTGAAACATGACTCAGGATGAATGGAGCTTTTAGAGCTTGTCGTCCCACACATTGTTCTGGTATCTGGTACTTTTTTATTTGTCCGTCACCCAATAAAACACGCACTTGGCCATTTGATACCACTTGCTGACCCAGCCTCGCTCCCCCCCTCCTCCTTGCGGACAACCAGGCCTTTTTAGGATCCTTTTCTTTTCACTGTTACTTGTAATTTATAAATGAAGAGCTTGCCTCATCATGTTTGGATTCTAACCGTGTAAAGCGTACATTCCCCTTACTCCTCCTAGCTCTGTTTTCAAAGCTCCGTGTGTACCAGGACTTGGTGAATCACAGAATCTGAATGTGATTGAAACAGCAAATGTTTCTGTAAAGTGTAATGGACCGCTTCCCTCCCAACCCAGGCTGAGAGAGCATAAGTGGAAGAAGAGAACCCAATGTCATGTAACAGAATAACGCGGTGTGTTAGCGTTTTTCATAGCGAGACCCAGCAGAGAACCCCATACTCAGAACTCTTGTTTTGATTCTGTCTACTGTTCCTGAGGGTCGGACTCTTATTAGATTCTGTCTGCGTATCCACCCGCCGCTCAGATGAGCCCTCTGACAGCCTTCCTCCAGTCGAGTTTGGCCTGGACCCATCAGCTTCACATTCTCTCTGGTTATCCTGCCTGGGGGGTGGGGGGCTAGGGGGTGGGGGTGGGGGCCAGGAGAGGGTGTAATTTATGTTCTCTGCACCACCTGGATCTGGAGCAAACAAGCTTGTGCCTCCACGCAACAGGGGGACCAACGATGCGAGTAATGCCATTAAAATCCCCAAACCATCTTTTTTGTAATTTTTAGTGTGTGATTAGGCAGACAGACTATTTTCTGCTGTGCTTGTGTTTGTGTCCCTGTGTGTTTTAATGTGTGTTTTTGTGTGGGTTGGTGTGTGTGTGTGTGTGTGTTGGTGTGTACAAGCCGTCTGGCTCCTGCGGTTCTGAGGCAGTATCGGCTCCATTTGTTCAGCTGGTCCGATGCAGGATCAGGTGGCCGAGGTATCCCCCGAATCCCTCGAGTCCCTCTCCTTGAGGTGACCCAACCCCCCCTACCCCCACCCACTCCAGACGGATCCCGTTTCCACCCCCTCAGCACCCCAGCCCCTGCAATCATCCCCTACTGTCATTTATTATGGCAAAATGAAAGATTCCAAGCTGTGAGTTAGTTTGCGTTGGCACCGACGAAGGCTCCGGTCATTCACATTCCCCACATTTTACGACTGAGGACTGCTGCAACATTATACACACAAATACACGCACATAGAAGTACAAATGCACACGCCCACACACACAGGCACACACACACAGACAAGAAGCCGTAGCCTTTATCATTTTTCCAAAATGAAATCCTGGAGCAGGAGATGGCAGTGTGCCATTTGGTTTGACCCCCGTCCGGCCTCCCAGAGGGCATATACCCTTCCCCAGCCTACCTCTACCCACCAACCAGGACCAAGGCCCTGTGGTGGGGCAGGAGAGGGCCCACTGGGACCTGGAACACCATGGGACACAGCATCAACTGCTGTCATTATGCAAATCCCCTTAGAACACCTGGCTTTAATCAATTATCCACAAGATATCTGTGTCTTTGCCTCCCACATGTTGAGACACGCATCCCGATAGCGGGACACTCTCACAGAGAGAGAGAGGAAAGAGAGATAATAGAGGGAGAGAGGCAGAGAGAGGGTAGAAAGAGAGAGAGAAACAGAGTGGAGAGAGAGATATGAGAGAGGCAGAGAGAGAAAGAAAAAATAGTTGACAGGCACAGTTGGAATCAGCCAGAACAATCCCAGAGGGAATGTGAACAAGACAAAGCAATACAAGTTGAAAATAAAGCGATTGAGTTTTACGCACAAAATTGTCAAAAAATACTGCCACAAAGAGAGTCACTGAATGACTGCTGAAAGAAAAAAATGGCTGCTTATAATCTGTTGCTAAAATGGTTGCTCTCCATGAAACCTAAAGTCTATGAATACCAAAATAGTGTATCTGTCTAAAGCAATCTGAAAGGTGGAGTATTATATTGGCATGCATTATCAGAAAGGTATTTTCACATCCACAGAACTGTGCACATCCGTTTACACAACAGTTTCGCACGGCACAATTTTAAGAGCACCCGGGAGTGGAAAGTGTTTTGCTTCAGTTAAATGTCACACAACACAAAATGTCAAGGGAGGAATGTGATTAGAACTCCTCACATCCTGGTTTTATGCGTTGATCAAAAGAGCTGCAGCTTCGGTTTTCTTATCTTCAGATGAGAGAAGAAAAAAAATCATTATATGGCAGTGAGGGGGAGTGGGTAGGGGAGCTTGACTGGGGTCACTGTGACTGTGTATGGTACAGGATGTAAAAAGAGTGTTTGTGTGAGCGTGTGTGTGTGTGTGCGTGTGTGTGTGTGTGCGTGTGCGTGTGTGTGTGTGTGCGTGTATGTGTGTGTGTGCGTGCGTGTGTGTGTGTGTGTGTGTGTGCGTGTGTGTGTGTGTGCGTGTATGTGTGTGTGTGCGTGTGTGTGTGTGTGTGTGTGTGTGCGTGTGTGTGTGTGTGCGTGTATGTGTGTGAGGACTGTTCACCCTCTCAGAACAGCTAAATGTGCATGAACATGGAGACAATAGGTGGTCACCTCTCCCTCCAGACTAATTCTCTGATGGAGAAATTAGGCCAGTGACCTTATAAAGGAATCTTCCCTGTCTCCTTCTAGTAGGCACTGGAACCTCCAAACACCTTACCGGCTGAAAATATGACCATGAGACTTGATGGAGTACCGCTAACCTAAAATGAAATATGGAGATTGTTATTAATTCATGGGAAAGTATGGCAGTGAGAAATATATTTAAAAAATGGTCTGGCGTAGTTGAGAGCAAATTTGAAAGAAAATTGAATTTTTGTTCTTTCGAACAGTAGAAAAATATGGAGAAAAGTGCTGCGGCACAAATGAACCAGGCCTACATTCAAATATAAGTGTGACTTTTGGACAGAGATTAACAACAGTTCCAATATAAATATGCAATTTACTTTACCAAACTATTGTCTCACTTTCTCAAAATATATTGTATACATACACACTCACTCACACACATACATTTACATTTAGTCATTTAGCAGACGCTCTTATCCAGAGCGACTTACAGTAAGTACAGGGACATTCCCCCGAGGCAAGTAGGGTGAAGTGCCTTGCCCAAGGACACAACATCCTTTGGCACGGCCGGGAATCGAACTGGCAACCTTCAGATTACTAGCCCGACTCCCTCACCGCTCAGCCACCTGACTCCCCCTGCACACTTACATGTGCAATATTATTTTTTTTTTCTTTTAGTTCTTTCTCTGAAATATTTTATGTTAGTTTATTTAATTCCAGAGCAGAAATAGGACTAATTATTCAATCAATTACAGAGAAACAGTTACCTTCTTTGACAACATATATTTAGGAGCACATTATTCATTCCCTGCATTAACATGAACAAGCACAGTAAATTAGACTGGAAAAGGGTGGTTCCCCTCCAACACCTTCACCTTCTTCACTGCAGATGTTTTTCACCAAAAAACAATAGGCCTTCAGACAAAGCCAAATACACTACTGCTGTCGGCTGTGAACATCTCTATAAGTAACCGCAATGAGATTTCGGTTTGTTGGACGAACGCAAGACACCCCTTTTTGGTGGTTGTGAAAGAGAGACTGGTATTAAGGTTTCCCATCTGCTAACATTCGAAGCTCAGTAGCGGCTGGCCTGGTTTCCCGTCTCGCTATCCTGTGGAGAGTTATGTGAACGCTGATGAGTCGGGAACACGGAACTGGAAAGACCTTGTCTGGCGAGAGGCCTTGAGCCGCTGCTGGAAGACTGTCAGAGTGCCGAGTCATTAGAAATGCCTCATTTTCACAACGCTGTGTAAACGGCCGAATGGCCTCCGTCTAAATTAGCCCAAGTCTCCGTAGGGGAAATTGAATCGGGTAGCTAATAGGATGGAGAGCTTGAGGTGAAGTTAGCATAGGCCTATCTGTATATGTTTACTGACTGCTGGCCCATCGAACTTCATTTAAGAAGAACAGGAACTGTGAGCTTTAGGGAAGGTGACAAGTTGCCTCTGTAAAACGTTTAAATGGCAAGGAAACTCATGTTACCGCAATTGCATTTGCCACCATCATAGCAGTAGTCAACTCCCTGTCTTGGAGTGGAACGAAGGTTGTGCTGATCCATGGCCTTTGACAAACATTTGAAATAGAATCACTCCCTCCATAAATCTGGCCTGAAAAAATTGAATTGCTAAATCAGACTCAGTCAGCTTGCTTCATAGCTGCGACCCAGAGAGCACCAATAATAAATGGTTTATGCTCTTAAAATGTCAAATTAAAACCTAAATGGAGGTGTCCCTTTTTCAGCAAAATAAATTCAGATAACATTTAGACCTAACTGGAAAATAATTTGAATGAAGTGAAAGAAAACCCACGGTTTCAGCCAAATAAATTCAGATAACAACCTGACTGGAAAATGTTTTGAATTAAGTGAAAACCCACGGTTGATGTGTCTTCCTTTTTTCTGGCATACTAAATATTATGGCAGCATGGGTATTGGAATAGTATGTTAGATGCTAGTATGGGTATTGGGGCATTCTGCTGTAGATTATAGATGCACCATACTGTACTAGTCTGGGGAAACACAGTTTCCCCTCCATATACTGACACTTTTGATCTTTCCTCATGTTGCTAAGACACTCATAACCTTTGAGTAATGGAGCAGTTTGCCTTTGTGTGTGTGTGTGTGTGTGTGAGAGAGAGTGTGTGTGGTGCTCGGGCTGATATCAGAGCTGGAAAAATGGCACAGCGATGACACAAGTGAAATGCTGTAATTGCAGGGAAGAGGTAGTGTGAGAGTGAGAGCGAGAGTTACCTGACAGTCGCCTGTTTGTAATTAAATGCTGTCAGAAATCTTTGGCCGCGTTGAGAGATTAGTGGGCTGACGTGTGCTGGGTCTCTGTGTTTGCTCTGCCTCAGCACTACCGGCACACAAGCCAAAAACAACCACCACCACCCCGGTTACAGCACTCTCCTCCCCTCTATCACTACTTAGATCTCTCTCTTTCCTCCTCTTTCAGTCCAACTCAAAGACCCTCTCACTCTTCACCCCCTATCCCTATATATACAGCACCCTCTCACTCTGTCTCTCTCTTTCTCCCTCCCTTCCTCCCTTTCTCTCTCTCTTCCTCTCTCTGCATGTCTTTCTGTCCTTTTCTCTCACTCTGTATAACTCTGCCTGTCTGCCTCTTGTGTTGTGCTTGGAATAAATAACAACAATGACTTGCAGGCCGTGTGTCTGAGGTGCTGGATGAACCCAGAGGAGCTTGAAGGGCTTTTCTGGTGTCAGCACTCCTATGACTCCTGCAAGCTACGTGTGTGTGTGTGTGGTGCGTCTGCATGTGTGTGTGTGTGTGTCTGTGTGTACAGACAACATAAAGAGCCCCATTGATAAGAACAAGTTCTTCTTGTTAACCTATCAGGGGAGTTGGGCCGATGCCAGCTCTTGAGTCCCAAGGCAGATTTCGACTCTACCCCGGTGTGACACAGCCGAGCCCCAGCCCAGACTTGCACACAGTAGGAGGAGCACACGTGGAAACACTCACATGCCAGGAGATCCAGCTGAGCGAGGAGGGTCTGGAGCTTTGTCTGACCCTCCCGCAGGCCTGCACCTCTCAGGGCTGGGCCCTCTGTTTCACACTGAAGAACACTTGCATGTGGCGTTTGTGGCATTTCTAAAGTGTCTTTCTGATGCATTCCACTTCACGAAGATACCCGATCCAGTGCTCAGGGGAAAACAGATACTCATGAGAAATACCTGCTGGCCTCAGTTGCCATAACAGGATTCAGTAACGCAGAGGGGAATTTTAACCATTCCTTACACGTGTTTCGCTGTTATTTTCATTTTCTCCGAGGTTGAAGGAGCTCAGTTTGTTTTATTACCGCTGTGACTACAGACTGGACATCAGCTGCAGCCGACAGTTGTTGAGCACACCTCGTTGTCAAATAAAAGTGACAGGATGAAGGTCAGGGACGAAACAAAGCAGGGTACTGTGGAGGCCTGCCAGGCAGACACAGACCTGCCTGCCCACCAGCAAATGAGCTTGTTTTCACTCTTTTTCTGTTTGTTTAACAATCACAAGGCTGTGAATGTGAGACCAACTGCTGGTGAAATCGACATTCTCTCTCCGACACACACACAAATACACACAAGCTTTGGCTATTGGGTAAATCCACCCCCAAACCACATAATTAATCACAACAACAGCCACAACAAGTGGTTCGAAATGACAGACGACTGTGGGCAGTGCACACTGAGGGGAAAAAAGCTGTGTTCTATAAGCACATCAACATTACCTTTAACCAACCCCAGCGTGTGTGTATTCAAAACTGGAGGATATAGCAGAATGAAAAAACACATACATCGGCTGAACATTACAAAATCTTAAAGGGATGATTCTCTCATAGCCATGTGTTTCTACAGATAGATTGTGCAAATTGTAAGGGCTTAAACCACAGTTGCAAAGAATGTAGCACCCAAACCACGATGATGGCTAAGAGTTTAGTTTTCCATCTCTAAATATAACTTGACATAGCCTGCAATTCCTTTGATGTAAAAGAGCATTGGATATTTGCATGATGGCTGTCAACAGGGGAACTTGAGTGAAAATTATATCAAAAGGATTTAAAAAAATATAAATACCCAGACAAGCGTAAATCAGCATAGATTATTTGACGTTTAGCTTCTACACCATCTTTGAAACCAATTGCAAACTGTATATCCCAATCCAGGCATATGTCTAAATGTAGTAATAACTAAATGTATGCCTCAACTTGTCTCAAAGTACATGTGATGCGACAAAAGCCAAAGAAGTCCAGCCTTGCCTCAGAAAAGAGGGGAAAAGTCTAATGCCCGGAATTGTACCCATGGGCAAACTAAATAACACTCACATCAACTCTAATAGATGTACCACATACATTTCTAGCCGTGCAATCAGGGACTTTGCCAAGTCAGTGAACGTAGCTGATCAGTCTGATGATACGAGAGGCCTGCAGCACTGAGGCTTGTTCCTGCACTATGAAGTTATTTGATGTTCATGAGTCTGCTGGTCCCTCATTAGTTATTTTCAGACATTCTTGTGATTCTGTTTAGAAAATTGTCTGTCTGCGGAAAAAAAATTGTAACCCAGAAATATCTAATCCGCCAGCCCCTAATCAATCCCCGAATGAGAGCGTCTATCCCGTGAGATTACAGTCCATCTATCTCATAGGCACCAATTACAGTACGGTATCTCTGAGGGAAAGTAAAGGATGAGTCCTTTACAGTTTTACCGGCCTAGTGTTTGTGTGTTGACATGAAAACACAACTATCAATATGACAACATAGCCTTGGGGGTTGCCAGCTAGTGCAAATATGTACTTGCTGATCTTGCGGCGTCCTCAATCATCTTTTACTGCAGTTTTACATCCCTTCCCAGTGAGAATTTGCACCATTCACCCTTGACTATTAAAGGCCTTTCTCAACTTCTCCAAAACTGTGTAATTCACACACATAGGGCCTTTATAAATAACTAATGGTGGCTAAAACAAAGATCTCTATATCTTAACGTGAGGTGGCAGTGGGACAGGTGTGCTGGCTACACTGGCTCTCCCAGACTAATGTAATTAATCTACTTTGTGCCATGTTAAAGGCACAGAGGTGCACTGGAGAAAGAAAAATGAAAAGGGAAAGTCATGAATTATACAGTGATACTAGCTGCACAGCTACTGACCTTAGCTACTTTTCCAATTTTTTATTAGATTTCCTTACTTTTTTCTTTGTCATTCTTCTTCACTTTCTCTCGTGGTAGGCATTTTTTTTTATTAGAGGGCACCTGACACAAAGCCCCATGCACTCTGTCCCCGTGAAGGAGCAGGGAGGTAATTTTGCCATCTCTCTGAGAAACTGAGAGGAGACATATTAGCCATATGTGATTCATTTATGATGCCATGCTTCAATTAATCTGCGCAGGGTGACAGACGCCAGGGCTGGGCCTGGTGCCACCTGAAAGAAAGAGCGATGCACCAGTGTGTCGTCACCACTCTGTGAGGGATGAAGGGATCAGACAGATCCCTTTCATCAATAGATCTGAGGTCATCACTCAGCGCCGTGGACCAACCCCATCTCTCCTATCCTCCATCTTTCCCCCCTGACCATCTCCGTCATCGCTTCTCTTCCTCCTTTCTCTTCGTATTCCCTCTCACTCTCTCTCCTCTTCTGGGGAGATGAAAGAGAGAGCTAGTTAAACGGAAATCTGGACCAAGGTTCTGCGATTCATCTACACCCTGAGTGGGATGTTGAGTGATTGGGAGTGGGGACGAGATGTGGAGATCTGGGGGAGACAGCCAAGGGATGTTTCCTAAACTATTTCTAACTGGGGAGACTAGCCTTGGCAGTGAGTGGACGCTGGAGGGAAGCGGGATGGTGAGGGTTTAGCGGTGGAGAGCAGATGGAGGTACAGATTGGTATGTATGCCTTAGTAGAGCCATATGGGGAGAAAATTATATTTGCAAATATCTGTTGTGTTTTTGACAATAGAACTAGAAGAACATGGTCTTTTAAATGAAGGATCAGCACATACAACACGACATCGCTAGACACAGAGGTCATTTTCTCCACATCAGTACAAGACTACAGTATGATTTTGTTTGTTGTTTTTTTTACAGTTAGAATTTTAGAATAAACGAACAAAACATATATTCTGGATTTTTATTTGGATGAAATGAACACATCTTCAAGAAGACTGGATTATTGTTATTAGTTAGGGTCTTGTTTTAGTCAAGTCAGTAAGGCTGAGCAAGGGAACCGAGAACAAGAACAAGACAGTCAAGCTACTGGTCAAAGGGAGAGGACTCACTTGAGCTTCCAGATCACGACAACAACAACAACAACAGCATCAAACTTCTGTAATCAGAGGATTAGAAAATGCCTGACACAGTATCAAGCACAATTTCACCTGTGATCTGGAATTATCCACAATCCTGTTGTAGTGAATATCAGACTAATATTTAGTCTGAGGACAATACAACATATCCAATGCCCATACCCTGTGAAATAATAATTGTGCATCTCCCTAATCAGACTTTTGACAGTTTTAGTTATAACCTTCCACAAGGAATTAGCAGATTAACAATAAGCGTGCTAATCCACTCTCACTGTCTCACTAATTCTGAATGAGAGCCAGACCAGCAGAAAGCTTCAGTGGTAATGAGGAGAATCTCTTTGCTACAGATGTTCTCCAGGGGTAGAGAGTGAAGCGATAAACAGTAAATTTGGCCATGCAAATTAAATCGCTAGTCTAATTGATGTCCCGACTTTCTTTTTTGTCTACATTGCTAAGTACGCGGCTTTCCCTATCTTCTTAAAGTGGGCATCATCCTTCATTTAAGTACCGTGGATGTCTAATAAATAAGCAAATCCTAGACAAGGTTGCAAATTCACGTTAATTATAATACAAAAATTAATAGCTGTCTGAGGTCATTCAGCTGTCAATTGGGTGGCGGCATTCTTCACCCTTTTTTAATTAGTAGACAGTCCAATAATGAATTTTCCTGTGAGCAGTAAACACTGAAAAAAGGACATACTTGATGTGAGTGTGATGGTGTTATAAAATGGCCATAAATAAACATAACTCATGATGTGAAAGTTGATAAGAGACAATCAAAACAAACACCAGACAACAATCTAACTAAACTAAAGCATTGACTTATCGGTTCTTTGCTCCTACCCAGTAGTACTATCAGGCCCACATCTGATTCAACTAACACAACGTCTAGTCTGCATCGGTCAGAGTACATAACTCGGTTACTCTTCAGTTTCTCTAAAAACAGACACACTGCAGACGGAGAGGCAGTCCTTTTTCCTGCTCTTTTCAACTTGTGTCGCCCAATCGTGCTCCTCAGAGTAGCCCAGCAGGAGAAATCAAAATACAAGCTGTGCATACAATGAAGATGCACAACAACATAAATGGCTCATTCAAAACCATTGCCATTATGTCCAGGAACTGCTTAAAAGTCAATCATACTGTATGAGCTAGGGGGTGGTCTGGAACTACAACCTGCAGTTATCTCGGTCTTCAGGGGAGATGGTTTGCTTTGTGTTTTACATTTTGCATTTTCATTCTTTTAGCCTGCACTTTTATCCAAAGCAACCGACAAATAGCACATACTGTAACTTCAAATCACAGACTCGTCAAATCATAGATAGCCAGCTCGCATTATTTAGCGTGTGGGTAAGGTTTGGTGAAGGACAATCTGGACAATAGCCCTTCAGGACAAAGAAACCCTCACACAGTCTCAGTATGAAGTGTCTAGCCTGGAGGGTAGAAGCTAGAGCCCACATCCTCACCAGTACAGCCAGGCTAAGACTTCCTCTCCCTTCAGTTCAGAAGGGGGAAATTCAGCCCAGATGTGACTTCAAACAGAGGGAAAAGCTGCAGGGATTGGAGAAGGGATAAGGCCCATCCTTCGCGTGACCCTCAGACCTGTTCCTGGCGTGGATCTCTTTTTCTATCCCTCTCCCCTTCCTTTCTTCTTTCTTTCTTCCTTTCATTTTCACACCCTCTCTGTCCATCTCTCTTGTTCTATGTTTTGTTCTTGTCTTTTCTGTTCCAACAAAATCTTTCTTTGCTTCACTGTTTCTCTGTTGTCCTCTCTCTCTCTCTCTCTTCTCTCTCTCTCTCTCTCTCTCTCTCTCTCTCTCTCTCTCTCTCTCTCTCTCTCTCTCTCTCTCTCTCTCATCTACTTCCTCTCTCTCACTGCCTTCACACCTTAAATCTTTTTTCTTAGTGATCCTCTCTCTCTCCTCGCCTGATACAGGGTCCGGGCCCGTCAGTGGTTGTAAAGCCTGACATTAGCATGGGGCTGCAGTGGAAGAGCTGAAGCCATAGCATTCATGTAGCCTCACACAATTCACATCTGAGAAAAACTCACTGAACACTGATTGAGCCCTCTCTGCCTCCCAACAGTATGAAAAGAGCTTTCATCTTTAAAACAGACTCCAGTAACTTCTCGTCTCTTTAACTGGACAGAACAATGAACATAACAACCTCCATGACTGAACATATCAAGGAAAAAAAGGGTAGCAGGAACGTATAATAATATTCATATTGTGCACTTAGAAGTGACAGTTGGAAATTGGACTTGCCTCTCATGAGACTTTACATTACGAAGGCAGGTATAGAAAGTTGATTGGGATTGAACTGACACACTTAAACATGATTACCGTGCCAAGATTAATGAACATATTGATCGTCTGAGAGCTAAAAACGTAATCAGCTTCCCTGCTCACTCTGAAGGAGGCTGTGGCTAGTCTCAGTCCATCTCTCCCTGCCATAATCACACAAACACCAAGCAAAAGAGGAATGTAACTCCACAGTCATCATACTGCTATCTTACCAATCATGTTCCACGTGTTAAACAGGGATGTGGAGTTGCTTTGAAGTGTCCAGATGTAAACATACCAGGAGAAAAAAGCTAAGCTAATGATGTCTCCTGGGCCTGCTGTGTGAATGTGGGTGAGGTAAACATCAGGGCCGAGGGTCTGTATCTGCGGCCCCACTGTAAGCTCTAAAACAGGGTTACTTTCTGCCGTCCAGTCAGAAACAGCCACCATGTTGGACTTTGATCTGACCTCAGGAGCGGGCAATACCGGTTCTCCAGTTTCAGCAGAACAGTGCCGCTGTAAACATACCCCGCAACGCTGAGAGAGAGAGAGAGAGAGAGAGAGAGAGTGAGAGAGAGAGAGAGAGAGAGAGAGAGAGAGAGAGAGAGAGAGAGAGAGAGAGAGAGAGAGAGAGAGAGAGAGAGAGAGAGAGAGGGAAGGGAGAAAGAAAGAAAGAAAGAAAGAAAGGAAGGAAGGAAGGAAGGAAAGAGAAAGAAATATATTGACAGAGAGACAGAGAGAAGAGAGAAATGGAAGATTGGTCCCAGGTCTGATGCAAAAATAATATTTGGATTTATAAAAGATGTGTAAAATTGGTATTCCTTTGAAATCAATACATAAAGCATGACTTGTAATTCAGTGATTCAAGATTAGATCAGGAATTTATCTTTAAGTTTGCTCAAGTGACGAAACGGAAAAACCTAAATATTAAACTGGAGTAACAGGAGTCCATGTCTGCATTTCTTAGAGATTCTTTTATTTTACATTTATATTACATTACTTATGACTACAATGAGCCAATCCCTTTTTTTTACAAACGACTTGCTTGCTGTATAAAGAATCCAGTTTGAATCCTACACAGTATGTAGTGTCATAGTGTAATGTCGGACCAGGAAACAATGCCTTGGACATCCCTGGACTTCAGACAACTATTCCAATAATGTTGAAATGTGCAATAGAACATGTCCATCCACTGCAAAGAAAAAAACAGCACTGTTTCCTCTGCATTCTTCACATGTCCATTATACTGTATAATTCATGCTGTGTACAGCGACCTGATTTATGAAGAAATTAAATATTTTAGACCGGGCACGGCAAGGCAGTCCATCTTTGTGGCATGGCAGCCAAAATTAAACATGAAAGGCTGAATGAAACCAACCAAGCTAAAGAGAGATGTTGATGTAGTGGCGGACTGGTATGGCATTGGGTGGATTCCTGTCCTTGGGAGGGAAGGAGAGGGATTTGAGATGTGGCCATGTCACAGTTTCAGTTGTCAGGGGACCTGTGTAAAAGTTGTCCATGGTTTACATTTAATCAATCTGCTACACCAATATCAATGAGTGGGTGGCTTGTGTATGTTTTTTTAAGATGTGCAATTTGGGTGAACCTATACCTGAGATGTACCTAAACAACCATATTTAGTAGTAGACTCCAGAATGTAAAATAAGGAGATCCAAACTGTGATACACACATGCCATTTCAAACTAGCCTCCTCTAGTAATAGGCTTTGTCTGTGTATGTGTGAGAGAATATGTGTATGTTTGTGTGTGTTTATGTCAGAGAGAGAGAGAGAGAGAGAGAGAGAGAGAGAGAGAGAGAGAGAGAGAGAGAGAGAGAGAGAGAGAGAGTGTGTGTGTAGGGCAAAATTATCTGAATCCGAACTTTGTCGGATGGCTGAATAGTCAAAAGACACTTCGGTTGACAGTGCATCTGAAAGCTTTACATTAGATGAAAATGACGCTGACAGGAATATAAATCCTTAAGTGCCCAGATAGGAAAAGTTGATAACCACAAAAATGACATGAAACAAAAGACTATCAGGGGACCCATTTACACTTAATCAGCGCATTTAAAGTTGGAGAAACAAATTAGGTCCAGTATATGCCTACACCTATAGACAATACAATACAATTTATAATATAAATACGCCCCAGCCAAATACCGGGAATACAACTTGCTATTCTATGTTAACACCGGTGTGCGGGCAGCAGCAGCGGGGCGGATCTGTGGCTTAAAGCCACCCTGAGCTGCTCCGGGAGATGCATTCTTTAGCAGGGAAGGGAAGGGAAGGAGGGACCGAGAGAGCCGAAGAGAGCGAGACTGAGAAAGAAAGAGCAAGCGAGTGAGCGAGCTAGGGAGGGAGGAGAGAAAGAGGTGGTCGGTGCACCGACATCACTATCAACTGAACTCATCTAACGTAACAACTCTCCGGGATTCATAGAATTGAAGGCAATTTTTATCATCCCAAAAACGCAAGCCGTCATGGCTGGGGCATCAAGCGGATACCTCGGCAAGTGCGCTTTCTCCGTTCTAGGGGATTTTAACGTGGAAACTATTCGTTGTTGTTCTGGTCCCACTGTAGTTGTAATGCATTTCCGAAGATTTTGAAGGAATCGTGGCCGTAGGTTGAGCTGCGGCTGAACATAAAAGTGCGGACATTGTTGCGGACTCTTTCCTGGGCTCGGGCAGTATGCCGACTGGTAGACTCATGGGTGGCAGAGCGCTTAGAACCGATTCGCACAAACAGTACCAAATGGCGCTGGATCGTTGCGCACTGTCACATTCCAGGATTGCATGAAGGACAAAGCGATTGAGAAAAAGTTTAACATTATTATGGGGTTCATAATGGATGTGGATATAGCGCCGTCTAAGGTATGGTGAACTTGAAGGCATCTTAACACTGAATCGTTATTTATATAAAGCAAGATACCGAAATAAACGGTATGGGTACACGCAGATAGGCTACACCATGTTGAATATAAACATAATACTTTAGCGAATGACTGCATTTGCGATTTAAATAGTTTTTGTTCAAGTGGAATTTCGCAAAAGTGCGGATTCTAGGCTACTCAATTATCTGCACTCGCCGTAGCCAGCAGGTTATGCTTTACATATGTAAGACTTTTGCTATGAATTAGTTTTTTTCATAGGTTCAATCGTAGATCTGCAGTTTGTCATCCGGGCAGGAAAGGTGACCAAGTTGACGATTAAGAGAGATCAGAGAATGTTTTAAAAAAATATTTTTATTATTTATTCGTGCGTTAACTAATTTAATCGTGTCTGAGATCAATGCGCTACAAAGCGCACCGCTTTAATTCTTTCCTCCATTGGCAGCAAAAAAATAAATAAAAAACTCGATTTACGCTTGAGGTTTCAATGCACGGTACGGCTCTCAATCCCTCTTTGTAATAATTCATTCAAATTAACACCCCTCGCTGGGTAGGCTTTGATGTGTACCTGATATGCTTCTTATCGCCTTTTAAATACCCTATCAATTTAAAACTTTTAATTGCATTTCTGTCGTTAAATCCAGTACTTGGCTAATCGGATTTTGTCCTGGTGCGATATCACTTTGTTCATCTGTGAACTGCTCTCAGCTGTAAAACGTCTAGCTTCACTACTTGCTCCCAAGTTGGTCAATCGAATCGTTCTCAATAAAATACACCTTCAATTTTCCTTTTAAGCGTTTAAGGGCATGTTCTGCCATTCAGTTCCGTTTTTACAACTGACATTACATTTAGTGGTCCCTGGCCCTTAAATACGTACAACTATAATCATTTTAGATGCTGCTGCCGTGGCACTTTTTTTGCGGCATGTGCTTGCTTATTTTCCCGGTATCTCATTTGATTAAATGTTGCCGTTTCAATTTAGAAAAGTAGATCGCAGATGTATTTTATGTTTCTTTTGCTTCATGTTCCATAGAATCCTTCAGCACAACAGACCAATTCACGTGAGAGCCAAGGCCCCTCTAACCCATCCTGCCTGTTTAAAATTCTAGACATTCACGCCGTTATTTATTAAAAGTATATGGGCCTATTGAGCATTGACTAGGGGTGGCGCTCCTGTTAAGTTGAAAGCACTGGATGACAAGCAGTATCTTTCAATCATCAGGGAAGAAAATGTGTGATGGGCTATAAAACCTGACTACTGCACGAGGGAATCCAACGCATTCGCATGGCCTTGTGGTGACGACTCCCGACATCTCATTGAAAAATAGCCCATATCGATCATTTATTGCAGGTTGAAAGACTAAATTATTTTCCAATCCCATTTCATTTGACAAGCTGCGTATGTCATTCTAGCTTGATGGAGAAGCTCAACTGGACTACTCCACCCCACCCTACAAAGCACACACACACACACACACACATGCATACACACACACACACACAGTGCTGTGTGTAATATCACGAGCTGGAGGTGTACAAACATATTATACAGTTAAAAAAGACAGACTTCAATTTACAGTAAGCACAACGTGTAGCAACCTCGCCATCAAACTCTTCAAAGTACAAAGACAGAAAATTGCTTTTCACATTTGTAAAAGAGCTTGCCATATGGTGTAATGTTCCTTGGCTCGTTCAAACAAACTCAACTTCTTCTTTGTGTTCTTGTTGTTTCGTGGCTTTACCATGCTGTTGGAAGTACAGAGTGAACATGCTGTGCTAGCAGTGCTATTCTCTCCTTGGATAGCGTAAAGGAGCCATGAAAGACTCTATTATATCTCTTAAACCGGATGTGCCAGAGCTGTCCTGCATTTTTATCAGATGGTTTGCCATTTTTGAAAGAAATAGCCTGTGCATAATTTCAAAGCTGTGGGAATCTGTGTGTGTCTGTGTGGGAGGGGGCAGGGGGTATAGATGTGTGTGAGACAGTGTGTAAATGGTGTGTGTTTTAATCTTGAGTCAAAGTGTGTGTGGTGGGGGGTGGGGTACGGGGCAGGAGAGGGTTCTGTGCCTGGGCAAGAGAGCGAAGCTCTTTTGACTGAGAACAGACCACCCCTGAAAATACTAATCCAGCCATTCTTTTGTTGGAACAGGTCTCTGGATCCAAATGTCACCCCCCTTGGATGCTACCTCAGGAGGGGAGCAGGAGAGTGTGACGGGTGGGCGAGTGAGGCCTACGAAGGCTCACCGCTGCCAGGCTACTTACTGGTCCAGACTGGGCCCGCTGCAGTGAGACAGGACCCCTGCTACGGTCTGATATCTCAGCATGGATGGAGCCAGTCAGTGGAGAGGCAACAGCAGCAGCTAATGAGACCATTGCTCTTCAGCTGAGCACTGGCAATTACAGGGGGATTACCCTTGCGCCTTCCTCCCTTCTCCACCCTGTGAACTGACGCTTTATCAAACTCTCTTAAAGGACTCTGTCTTTATAGTGGATATACTCCATTGCCTTCTTCAACCCTACTCGTTCAGGGAGGTGTGACAATAATCTTTTTTCCTTTGTTCAACTTTGTTTGTTTTGGGGTTTCACTATGGAGTTTTTACAGGCCAGACTGTGGAATAAAGACTGGGCCTCGTTCGTGAGATTCTGGCTGACGGTCCTACTGAGTCTCAACATGCAGTTCAGCCCTGGTGCTTCCTGCCCTGTGGAGTGCCGCTGCGACAAAACGTACGTTTACTGCAACGAGCGGAGCCTGACTTCAGTTCCCCTGGGTGTTCAGGAGGGCCACAAGATCCTTTTCCTCCACAACAACCAGATCAACAACGCCGGCTTCCCGCTCGAGCTTCACAACGTCGGCTCGGTCGAAACCGTGTATCTCTACGGCAACAAGCTGGACGAGTTTCCCCTCAACCTGCCCAAGAACATCCGGGTTCTCCACCTCCAGGAGAACAACATCCAGACCATCTCGAGGGCTGCCCTGGCCCAGCTGCCCAAGCTGGAGGAGCTCCACCTGGACGACAACTCCATATCGACGGTGGGGGTGGAGGAAGGGGCCTTCAGGGAGGCCCTCAGCCTCAAGATGCTCTTCCTCACCAAGAACCACCTGAGCAGCGTGCCCATTGGTCTGCCGGAGGACCTGACAGAGCTGCGATTGGACGAGAACCGTATCGCCATCATCGCCGAAGAGGCGTTCCAGAACGTGACGCGTCTACAGCGCCTCCTGCTGGATGGGAACCTGCTGACGGATGAGGGAATCGCACCCGGAACCTTCCAGGAGCTCACCAACCTCCGTGACTTGGCGCTGGCCCGAAACTCACTCACCTTCCCCCCGCCCCTCCTCCCCAGCCAGGCCCTGGTCCGGCTCAGCCTGCAGGATAATCAGATCGACCAGATTCCTGTGGACACTTTCTCCCAGCTCCAAGGGCTGGAGAAGCTGGATATCTCCAACAACCAGCTGCAGATCCTCACGCAGGGAGTCTTTGACGGACTTGTCAGCCTAAGGCAGCTCACTGTTCGTAACAACCCGTGGCGCTGCGACTGTGCCGTCAAATGGGTGGTGGTGTGGCTCAAGTCGTTGTCGGCCTCGCTCAATGTCCGGGGCTTCATGTGCCAGAGTCCGGAGAAGGTGCGCGGTATGGCAATCAGAGAGCTGACCCTGGATGTAATTGAGTGCCCGTCTGGCTCCGACCTCCTGCCCTGGCCCACCTTGCGCTCCACTCCCCCTCCGACCACCACCGTCGCCATGACCACCATGACCACCAAGCTGACCTCCACCCCCATCCCCACGTCCACCCCCTCCTCCCTCGCCTCCCCCTCCCCTCTCCCGGCCCTACCGCCTCACCCCTCTGGCCCCTTGCCCCCGTACGAGGACCCTCTTCGCATCTCCTTCCACGTGGTCAACTCCAGCTGCATCGAGGTAAGCTGGGACTCCTACTACACTGTCACGGCCTACAAGGTCACCTGGGTGAAGATGGGCCACAGCCTGATGAGTGACGTCACACGAGAGAAAACGGTCAGCGGAGACCAGCGTCGGCTGAGCCTGACGAGCCTGGAGCCTCGCTCTGTGTACCGAGTCTGCGTGTACGTCCTGGACACACTCAACTCCTACCGGCCCGGGGAGGATACCATCTGTTCCGAGGCTAGGACCAAGTCTGCCTCGACCAACTCCAACAACAAGGCCACCGGGTCGGAGCATGCTGCCCCTCAGGACATCAATTCCACGCTCCTATTGGCTGGGGTGATCGGAGGGGCGGTGCTTGTCGTCCTGGTTACGCTGCTCGGCCTTTTCTGTTGGTACATGCACAAGAAGAGCCGTTCGTCGTCGACTCAGTGGAAATACAACCGGGGACGCAGAAAAGATGATTACTGCGAGGCGGGCACCAAAAAGGATAACTCCATCCTGGAGATGACTGAGACTAGCTTCCAGATAGTCTCCCTGAACAATGAGCAGCTGCTCAAAGGGGATTTCAGGATCCAGCCCATATACACACCCAATGGGGGAATAGGCTTCAGAGACTGTCACCTTAGTAACAATAGCTTAGCCTACTGCAAGAGCAGCAATGTTCCCAGCACCGAGTTCTGCCTCACGTGATATTGCACTGTTCAGGACAGACGCACTGCGTCCTCATTCACCACCCTTTGTTTAAACCGAAAGCAGACAAACACACACAAAACAATCTTAGTTAAAATATACTGTACCATATATATATTTCCTAGTTCTGTCTTACATGTAATTTATATATGGACGATAATGTGGAATTCTGATATCTTTTTTATTCTTAGTAAAAGAGATACAAATGGTTTTATAATCAGCTGGGGTTTGAAAGTAGTTTTACGCTCAAGTGTGAACATGAGAATTTGTACAATCACTGCACGCTGGTGTAGTTCTGACGAACACTGTCAGGTCTAGACGGTTGGACTCATGAGGGCTGGGATTCTTTGCTAACCACAGAAGCGAAAATAAGGCCTTTGTGCAGAAACGAAGCAACCCCTTGCAGCCAGAACGGCAGTTAAGATAACACAGCGGTCGAGCAATACAAATACTGCTGATTAGACGACCATGAAAAAATAGCACTGGTTGTATTTTCTGAAAAGAATTGAAGTGCACTTTTCTCAATGCATCAGAGATCGTAAGCAGCCATTCAGGAAATGGGCTTTTTTTTTTCAGAGGAAAACAAATCAGACAAAAAACACTTTTCAACACCCCTTGGCCCGCGTAGGATTAAGTTGACAATTTTGAATGTGGTAGGTGTTGGAGTAGGAAGGAGTATAATGTCGGTGTTGAGTTGAACAGCCTCGTCTCCGTGAACTTGCAATGTTATGACAGCTGTGACCACTAGGGGGCAGTTATTTTCATTCAGCAAGGAGGTTGCCTGAAAGGTGTGTGTGAGAGAGAGAAAGAGAGAGAGAGAGATCTTACCACCCCAGAATCCATTACCTCAGCTGCATGGGTATTGTTTGGAGTGTTGTTTAGCTCATCGAGCTACTTAAAGGTGTGGAATAATTTAAAACTAACAGTGGACTCTCTGTTCAGGGGGCCAATAATCCAGATTTTCTTCTACTCTGGGGTTGAATCATGGGGACATCTTTGCCCCTGTGGGTGTGGTGTCTTGTCTGCAGAGTTTGTGAGGAAGTGATGGATTTGTAGTACCGTAGGAGATTAATTTACATCACTCTCCATACACTCATCCATCCTGTCTTTTATTGTCGTTCTTTTGATGGTTAGACAAATGATTCACTCACAGCAACCATATTCTTATGTTCTCATTGGCCTCACAGCGGTTTGATGAAGGAGCTGTTCCTCATAATTGTTCTCTCCATTGTCTGGTCACTCTGTGGGACTGGCTATTTTGTTTACTGATTGATGGTCCAAAACAAAGCGGGGGCTCAAAATGGTGTTAGATTGATTCAGGGGGAGAAAAAAATATCTAAACAAAGACTATTGACCTGTACTGATGGACTTACCCCTCCTGATCCCCTTCGCTGTCCTGGCCCTCAGATCCCTGTTGGAGCTCAATTAAAACCCAGTCTGGTTTGGCTGCTGAAGCTCTGAGCAGAAGGAATGTGGGGTGCCAGTGAGAAGTCTTCATTATACATTTCTTACTCAGACTTTATTTGCTTTGACAAGATTTTGTTTTGCGGAGACGAGTTCAAAGAATTCCTTCACCCCTGCCCTCTTCCCTCCTCCCTAAACCCCTCTTCCCTCCCCCTCCCCCTCTTCCCTCCCCCTCCCCCTCTTCCCTCCACCTCTTCCCTCTGCCCACCCAACCCCATCTCATAATCCTCATCCAAAAAAGGGAGAAAAATATGCAGACGTTATTTTCACTTGGCTCTATGAATCACACGCAGAGAGGGGGATGAAAGCCAAATGACAGACTGCACTCTTTGTAGGGTGCTAAGAGTCAGTGGCACAGACACAGCAACAACACCAATTTTAGCAACCCACTGAGAATGTATGGTTTGAAGGTGCAGGCTACGAAAGTAATTTTAATGACCGTGCTTGGTGTTTGTGCTTGAGTATTCTCTCCTAGGAATCTCCTGTAAGGATTTACCATGAGGCAGTTGGTGTTGTTGAGTAACAAATACATACTCCTGGTTTTAGATTGTGTTCTATTGAAGATCATTACGAGTTATGCTAACTACAGGCTCTCCCAGATTTTCCGTTAAACACCCAAAAAACACCCAATTTCTCCAAATGGTCTCATTCCCTTTATATTGCAGATATATTGAGCTAGTGAAAAACATTCAACATGGCAGTTGGTCTTCTGTGGTTGTCAAAGCATCTCAATTTTTCGACCGACACACACGTGTCAGCACACACAAAACTACACACTACACACACTGTTACTGCTACGTTCTCTCTATCACACACCTGGGTTCACCTGGGTTTACCTAGGTCCACCTGGTTTCACCTGGGTTCACCTGGGTTTACCTGGGTCCACCTGGTTTCACCTTGGTTTACCTGGGTCCACCTGGGTTTACCTAAGTTCACCTAGGTTTGCTCCTTGGTCCATTTACGACTGCTTCATGGTCCTCAACACTTGCTTGTGACACACATTAATAATCTGACCAATTATCCCATTACAGGCCTCGAATCCTTCATTTCTGTTGTCTGTATTAGCCTTGCCGAGACCTGGATTCAAACATTAGCACGTTAGTCTTTCTCTCACATCACATTTCCTAAGTGTAAGAATGTTGTAAGAAGAAAAAAAGAGGTCCAGTTATTGCCTTACCTTTATGCAGCACTGTATAACTAACCCCAGACAGTTCATGACTTTTTAGAGATGGCTTAGAATCAAGAGGTGTGATACAGATGACAGCAAACTAATTGAATGGTCATTGAGTGGAAAGCACACTTTTTTTCATAATTACTGCAGTGAAAATAGACTTTGAACTAATGAGAAAGAGGGGTCATCCATACAGGAGGAGGGGAGGTAGAAGATAGGAGGAATGGGGCTGGGTGCCAGACTAGCGACTGGGAGGCCTCCCCTGTTGGTTTTTGTGCAGCAAGCATTACTCTTCATTCTTTCTGTGCGATGAAAGAACACAGACTTCTTGGCGTGACCAATAGAATTATATGAACCGCATTAGAGACTGAGATGGAATGCAAAGTCCAGTTCATTACTATTTCAGGCTTTGGAGTAATTTTCTTAAAGCTCATTGATTCACATCGGAATAATTATGCCGAATTACAGAGGTCAATTCAAACAAAGCACCCAAATGGATGAAATTTAATTTAAGTTGTCTTTTCCTCCACTACCAAGTTTTTCATTTGAGGGAAAACCCCTAATTGTATTTATTTGTGCTCTCACTCTGTGTCATATGCAGTTTAATTGATTGAATTACAAAATATCTGGATAATATAACACTTATCATACAGCAACTGGGTTGAAAGATGCATTTCAGCTAAGAACAATAATACAGACTGTTCATATACTGTAATATTTGAAAGAATAAGTGCGCTGAAAATCAATGCATGTAATTTGGCTATTTAGGGAATACCTGATATTATGGCTTTTCATTTAGACATTGCATACAGTTAATGACATAAACCAATATGCTACTTAGGAACCAAAGTTACAATTTGTTCTCATGTTGAAATATTGTTGTTGTCCCATGTATGTGCCTTGAGGTTAACTTACAATGTAAAGTCCTTGAAAACCTTTAAATGTTTTTGCACAAAAAAATGTATATAAAAGTAAAGCTTTTTGCAAATAAAAAATCCATGGGATTTGATCATTAATTATCATTATTGTCTCAAAAGAAAACGTTTTTTTCTTTCAGATCCAAAACCCATGCACTTCTGCAGTGCTATTCTAATGACCGTTACAGTAATAATAGTTGCTGAATTTTGTTTTAAACATAACATACTGACCTTCAGTTAGTTATAGTAACACAGTGAGTTTGATCTATTCTTTTGGATTGTGTAGCATGTGGGATGATATGGTATAGCATGGCAGTAGGTTTAGCTCAGGGGTTAGAACATTTGACTTCAAATCAAGAGATTGTAGGCCTAGGTTCACATTGACGTTGACCGTCGCTGTGGATGAAAGCATCTGTAAAATGATTTTCATGTCTAATTCTGAAAACTGTTTGTGAGGATAGCTGGATTGTTTAGTCCTCTCTGTGTTTTGGATCAAACGATTAGGATTTCTGTCTGATTTCTTTATTGTGCCGAGTTGTGTTCTTGCTCCCACGATTTATGAAGCAGAAATTAGTCAGTTTCTGGAGTCAGGTGGCTGAACGGTGAGGGAATCGGGCTAGTAATCCGAAGGTTGCCAGTTCGATTCCCGGTCATTCCAACTGACATTGTGTCCTTGGGCAAGGCACTTCACCCTACTTGCCTCGGGGGGAATGTCACTGTAAGTTGCTCTGGATAAGAGCGTCGGCTAAATGACTAAATGTAAATTAGTGAGAGCTCTAAAAACCTCAGCTACCATTGAGCTTTTGCTAAAGAAAGTCCTGTCAATACTTTCCATTTTTGTCTGTGTATCAAGGGCAAGGAGGCTACATGTATTTTGAAGAATACTCACAGTCCATTTGCCTGCTGTTTGTCCTCATGCTCAGGGGCATGTTCAGGGAGTGGCCTAGGGGGGCATGTGCCACCCCTGGAATATGATTGGCCACCCCAGGTGCCACCCCGCTATCTTTACCTATTATCACTAGGTGTGTTCGACTGCATGCAGCGCCGGCAGCGCCGATAGGTGGCTGACTTGAAGCAGTACACACCAGTTAGAATGTTTGTCCGACTTGAGACGGCACCAATGCCATGTCACTGTGATGTGTGATCAAAGTACCGCAAGAGCGATTCGAGAGCAGCCTGCTGGGTCAGCCAGCACATCTTCTCCAGAGCAACTGCAGTCTGATGACGACATATGTGATCTTTTGTTTCCAGGTATAAATCTTAACCAGATGGGTGATCTTCTTCAGGTTATACATGTCAAAAGAAAGTTTATAAGAAAAAGTTTGGAAACTTTTTTTCTGAAAATATTTTTAATCTTTTGAAAATATATTTTCTACCTGACGACAGCGATGAAAATATTTTTACAGCTCAATTTTTTCGGCTCAAATTTTTGGGATCTGAATTACACCATTCGAATTTGGGCATCTTGATTTTCTTCTATTTGAATTCCTGCAGCTTGAATTTGGCGATTTTTTTTTTTTTTACATTGAAATAAATTAATATCTAAATTTTAAAGAGGTGAATTTAAAACCAACAAATTTGGTGGTGTTTAAATCGCAATATTTGCAGTATTCAATGCCTTTTAAAATTCCATAGTATCAGGCTCTGATTGAAGCTACATCTTCAGACACTGAACATGTACACATTCACACACAGTTCATTCATTTAGCAGACCCTTCCATGCCAAGCAACGTGCTAATATAGAACGCGTACAGCACAAGATCAAGGATCATCGAAATATTCAACCAGGAGTTGGCTTTGAATTTGTCAGCCTGCCAAAAACTCTGGTTGTGGTCCAACCTTGCGCTGCCCTCAGTCTGCTTTAATGAGATTGCATGGTGAGGGCCTGCTGCACTCAGGGATAACGAGAGTTAGGCAGAGTCTTTGGTTTGCTGCTCATTCACATCCGCAGAACAGGATTATAATAATTAAGTACAGAGAGAGTAGATCTATTGAGGATCATCACCTTGCCCCTGCGTTCTGAAATCATAAGGAAATGTAAAATGGGTGGAGCCTTTTGTTGCATTGACTGCTTTCCCTGAAAGTAGGTTGTAGATTTTGCTGTGGAAAATCTTTACATTTTTGATAGCGGAAGGAGAAATGGCATTGGGTTGATGCCTATATTTCCCTTTCCATTCGAGACATTACAATCCTTCTAAAAGGAGTATGCTGCTTTGATCCTCTTCATGAAAAAAAGATGTGTAGAGGAGCAGAAACAAGACCAAAACATCTGAGAGATCCCAGAGATGCCACTTTCCACAGTTCAGGCACAACAACAATACATTTTTGAACTTCAAATACCGGTATCTACATTCAGCATGTGTAGAGAGACAAAGGTTTGTTTCTACCTCAAAATAATCTTCTTAGAACCGCAGAAAACACACATACAAATGATACTCCTTAGGAGTTAAACATACAGTATTGCCTCACTGATATGTCTTATAAATTATGTAACATTATCAGTATAATTTACAGTGAACAAAACAAACGCGACAGGCTTCCAGTCGCTCCTGAAACATACCCCCCTGCATTCCCAAACACACAATTTTAGAAAACACATTTTGTGCTTTTCCTTTCAAAACTTCACACGAATACAGAGCAGAGACCTGTCATCAGCTACTCCTAAGCCTAATTTGTGACAAAAATGTCTTTCAGTGTAAAATTGTCATCTAAAAGCCATCCTGGCAGGAGCAGTCCCCAGGGACTGGCATGGTGGATCTGAGACTGACAGCAGCTCATGGTTCTCTGCCTTCACAGCAACATCAACACCAGACTTCTATGCACCACAGACTCCTTCTCTCCAGATCCCCTAACCCTCACTTCTACACTATCAACTGTTATGGTACAGCAATGTTCGGCCCTTAAAACAGACTTGTGAGGCAAAAGGTTTCAAAAGGTAAGTGTTTAATGTCGTAGCGGAGTTAACAATCTGGCAGAATCTGGATGGTGAGCAGGGTTTACATAGATTGTTGATTGCTGATCTGCCACAGGTGAGGATGGTTGCCTGTCCCGGGAGGCTCCGCCCATGCACACGCACACACACACGCACACACGCACACACACACACACACACACACAGGGAAAAGGGAGGGAGGAAAACACAAAGGAAAAGAGAAACAGTGTCACAGCCAGGAGACACCAACACTTCCAACTTTAACCTAAACGTTCAGTTTGGTCGGTTGGTTCATGTCTTGTCATTGATATGAGACCCAATGTTAGGGAAGGTTAAATGGACTGCATTTATATAGCGCTTTGCTACCTTAGCGGCACTCAAAGCACTTTACAATGTTTGCCTCTCATTCACCCATTCATACTCTCACTCACACATACCGACGGCAGCGAGCTACCATGCAAGGCGCCGGCCTGCCAATCGGGAGCAACTTGGGGTTCAGAGTCTTGCTCAAGGATACTTCGGCACATGACCTAGGAGGAGTCGGGGATCGAACCGCCAACCTTGCGATTAACAAACAACCCTCTCTACCCCCTGAGCCACAGCCGCCCCGGTTATACACCACGTTGTCACATGGACTGCTTAAAACACAGTGCATAATGACTGTTATTAGCAATATTCTTCACCAGATCTGTGAGTGCAGTGTTAACTGTTGACAAATCATAGTGGTGTTTCAAGCACTAGAGACTGGTTTTACCATGGGAACAGAAGCATTAGGAAATAATTGGAATAAATTGGGTACAAAGTCATACAGTGCTACTTGGTGTGAAGTAAACAGCCCTCTAAATAGCATCTTTGAGTTAAAGAAGGGACAAAAAAACAAAACACAAACAGAAGATGTTTAATGATTATATGATCTTTTTATGAATGGCTCACACGTCTCAATGGAAAACAAGCTAAAATGCGGAAAAAGTGTAAGATTTACCTTTCAAACTGATTTACATTTCAGGCTTTAATTCGTCTCTCCCAATGAAAAAGTCATCCACTGCTGAACTAAATGTGAACCAACCGTTTAAATCATTAAAACACCACCTGTCTAGAAAACTTAGAGCAAATTCCCCAGTAGCCTTACTGATTAAACTTTAACTCTGTTTTCTGGATGCAATGCAGTGAGGTAGAAACTATAAATATGCTGGGTTATGGGGTTAGGGGGCCACTATTTCAGGTGGGACGAAGCATCTGTGACCTTGACAGGGAGAAGTTCACTGGAAAAGATCAGTAATGAATGGAGAAGTTGATGAATAGAGAAGGTGAGCCATTCACAGCTTTGAGGAGTGAACTCTCAGATGTGTCTTTAGCTTTAATCTTCCGAGAGAAGCCATCAAATTGATAATCAAGATCAATCAAGTATATATATATAAATATGTAAAGGTCCATTCAGGTTACAGCTTGATTAGAGTGAAAATAGGCATGGAAATACAATTTGTGAGTTGGCCTCTTACTGTCCATCTCAAAGAATTAGATGTGCATGGCTTTCAATTATAAACCCAATGAATAATGTATAGATACAAATGTGTTAATATGTACTTATTTATAAAGATGTCACTGAATATATTTACTGATGACACAATGTCAAACAAATTGACTATTGGTAAATTGTCATCTAATCATTTGTCATCTTTTTAAGTGGCTAATGAATCCTGTTATTGATGGAAATTAATGTTAAATTAGAAAAGAGGATTTGGGAGAAAAGTCTTGAATAAACACAAAATGTCACCACTCTCTTTACTCTACTGCAAGTATCCATAACAAAGCCCCTCCCAGTCACAACAGCATCCCATGGGAAAGCTACGAGACCGGGGCTTGGTGTTGGGTAGAGGTGGCGTCGAGATCGCAGAGCGGTAGTCCACGCGGACAAAACGGAGATCTCTTGTCTCACAGCTGGTCAAAGCGTGTCCCGCGGCGGCTCGAATGTAATGACAGGCACGCTCTCTGTCGCACGGCTCTGGTCTGGGGTGCACATTACATGTTAATGAGTTGGAATGCAGACAACAAAGTGGAGAATCCAACTGCCAGTTAAGCATATGTTGCAGAGGCCGCTGTTGCTCCCATACAAGCATCTGATAGGCTTCAGCTTGGCCCTCACTTCTGACTCCCTCCATACGGGATGTGGAGGCCCTCCAAGAGTGATCCATTAAATCCACAGACATCCCCAGAAACCACTTAAAAAAAGAAGGGACACTGATTGGATGCCACTCAAAAAAAAATCTCTCCACGTCTTTGTCGCCATGCTTCTCTCCCTCTCGCAATGTATCTGTACACAGACAAACAAACACTTCATGTGTGATTCAAAATCTATATGCTTCTTTCCTTGACATAAATATTCTCTATGTCAGTGTTGCTCAGAATGACAGATGGAAATTGAAGAAATTGAAATAAAAAGCATCTGAACTCAAGTGTTGTGTGTTTCTGTGTGTTCAGGCAAACCTGAACTTGGTCTGCTAACACCTAGTTATTTTGTCGACTAAGAAAGAATTGAACTGACATCCAAACTCTGTATGCACTCTCTGTTGAACAAGCAGTCCTTGCTGGATCTCATATCGCTGCATTGTTAAAAGTTCATTTTCTCCTCAATATGCAAACACAAAAATCAATAGTGACAACTCAATTTTCCCCAGTCTACAACAGCACATCGCCCCCGCTCTATCCGAACCGCGCACATCTGCAGATAACCGAATGGACGCCCCTGAACGTTGACAAAAAGTTGATGCCAAAAGCAGTTTACTCTGCATCCATTTGACCTTGGCATGATTGCCTGTGAGGCAGTTTAATTTAATCAGTTTCATCCCTGGGCTTGGGGGCTGCTGTGCTCATTTTTAAAGGGAGCGGGACTGAGAGCCGGGCCGAGCCACACACCTCCCAGTTCTGAGGCGAGGTTAGCGATAGACCAAGGCTCAGGGGAGTCCAGCCCCTGATCCACACAAAGGCCGCCAGACAGAGGAATTAGCTTCTCGGCAGGCATCTCCATCAAACAGCATCGTCATTAATTATGCTATCAATCACAGGCCCGCCGTGACGGGCAGATACTCAATTAATGGGCATTGGAATGCAGCTCCGGGTCTGTGGGCACCGTGCCAACGGTGTCCAGGAATGAGGAAGGGCGGTATGAACATGAGGAGATGGGCGGATCTGTAGATGAAGCGGTTGAAACTACAGGCTACAGGTTTTTGGGGGGCAAGAGGAAGGGCAGCATGTGCATTTTGCATTTTTCCATGACAGTTTTCCTGGGAGTTTTTCCTTGTCTTCTTTGAGGGGTTGAGGTTGTTTTAGGTGCAGTTCTATGAACTCTGCCTGTGAAGCCCTCTGTGCTATTGCTTGTGAAATGGGCTATAAAGAGAACATTTAATTTGATTTGATGAACATGATGAGGCTAGAGACAGGTATATCTGTAAATGAGATGGTGGGAAGTGACCCCTGCCTTTAAAAAGAAAGCTGGAATCATAACATAAAATCATATATGAAACATAATTCATGAAACATTTGTAGAATTCAGAGATATTAATAATAGCATGTATCATCATCAAACTTTGAAGAAAACCATCTACAGGGCATGGCTATGATGAGGGATTGTTGTTACAGATTTAATATGACCCAAATAAAATGTAAATGGTGTTAGAGGATGAACATGGCGGATGTCCAGCACACACGGAAATCCTTAGCGCTGTCGTTGGGCGGGCGTGAGACGGGTCACAGGCCACACGTCGATGCGCCTCCTGCCTCAGCATGTGCACGGCACAGCATAACGGCAGCCGTATAGACAGACCCAGCTGATAAATGAGAGGGTTGACTTGCACACAGACTGATTCATTAGATTAGTATTGAATGTGTTTTGTCTCTGCAAGGCACCACTCATGATGGGTAGGGGGAGGGGGAGGACATGGGGGAGGAAGGGGAGGGAAAGATGGAGACAACTGCATATTGAGTCACTGAAACCTCCCCTGCAGTGAATAAATATGGAGCCAATATGGATGCTGACTGGGACTGGATTATTCAGGATGGCTTGGTCAATACAACAAGACTCTATGGTGCTCTGATATTTATATAACAACTCTTTTTATGTATTCTCAGCCATGGCCATATTGAAATGGCCTCAGTGAAAAAGACACGATGAGGCTGGTGAAAAGAAGTTCAAACTCAAAATAAACATATTGATCGGATTCAATTTCAGACCGTAAACGGCCCTTTAGGTAGTTTACAAATGCAGAATGTCTTCAATAGTAAATTATATACAAATAAGAGGTGTTTTATCACAATTCACCTATTTGACCAAGGAATAAACTGGTGAGGAATACACTTACTGGAGCACATTTTAGGAGCTTTACAGTAAAACTACAGCACGAGCTAACCGTTGCACTCTAAGACAACACCATAAATTGTTGACACTAACAGCCACTGAAAATAAGAGAATACTGTGCTTGAAGAGGGATAAATGCAAGGTTGATGATTACACACATGAACGAGGCGTCATCCTTGTATCTCCTGACAGTTGAAACAATACTTCAGTTTCAAGGGCTTTTAAATACGGTGTACATTACTTTATAACACGGTGTACATCACTACACCCCAGTACAAATTTCCTCAATGCCTCTGAGATAATAAAGAAATTGTGACCTCAAGTAAAAAAAGGCTGCGAGTATGAATAAAGATGCTTTTGTCTATTCAGCTGACAAAATGGATGCAAAACCGTTCTAGCACTCTCCATGGTTCCATTTGTCTGCCAGCAAAGAAGGTTTGGATGATGTCCAAGAGGCCTTCATCATAATTTTCCACCGTTTTCTGTGTCAGACAGCAGAGGGTCCAAACCTTTGCTGCTTCTGTATTGTAAGTCTGTGACCAGATGTATAGACAGAACAGGAAGTGTCTACAAAATGACTAGAGACAAACAGTCCTTTATGGCCTTGTTACAGGTTACTATCGGACTGTTTTACAATAGGCTAGTTACTGTAAGACAGTGTTACAGTAGGCTACAGGTCACTAAAAGACTGTGTTACAGTAGGCTGCAGTATACTACAAGACTGAATTACAGTAGGCTACTGGATACTAAAAGACTGTAATACAGTTAGGTATTAGAATACTACAGGAATGCATAACAGTAGTCGGCCGGAAGGCCAAAGAGGCTAATGAAGTCTGATTATGTGGAAGGGCCTAGGGGCGGCAGGGAGATTGTCAGGGCAGGAGACAACAAGAGAGGAGAAGAGGGAGGAAAGAGGGGAGGGGGAGGGGAAAGTAGAGAGGAGGAAAGGGGGTGAAAGGAGATAAGGAGAGGGGAAGGGAGGAGAGGGGAGAGAGGAGAAGAGAGGGGGGGGAGGAGAGGTGAGGAGAGGATAGGAGAATGGAAAAGAAAGGAGTGGGGACTGTGCCCTTGGCTGTACCAAGGCCTGAAACCCTTTCAGGTGGGCAGCCATTGTCTGGCTCATGCTCTGTATCTTGGCAGATTCCGCTGGTCATTCTGAGTCCATGACATGCCAAGAGCCATGCGAGGCAGGAGGTGCCAGGTGGGCAGCTTTCTTTACGGCATTATTTTCCACTTTTTCTTACAGTTGGTTATGGAATCTCATTTTAAAAGGTGACTGAAAACTGGTGATCAATTACATGAGCTCTAAGTTAAGGTTTTTATGGTGCTTTCAACAGGAGCGACTAATATATCAATGCAAACTAGAGAGGGTACAATTTCTGGGGAAATTGTAGGGTGTGCTTGCTTGCTTGCGTCAGTTGCACAGGGGTCCGTTTTTTATGACATTTTTACAACTGATATTTGGTATATTTTATATAAAAATGCATAGGGCCTACTTATAATTTATAAAGATTACATATATTTAAAAGCATCTTTTTTTGATGCTCAGAACTGCTCTTTTTCAGAGCTCCTATCAAATTGGGAGCCTATCAATTCGACGTGTGAGCGTATTCTTTTGTTTTCTGATTGATTATTTACAACTCAAAATACGAGTGAAGTCTAGAATGAAATATGATGTCTTCTCATTTCCCCTGCAAGAGGCAGCCTCATAGCTGAATCAACGAATACATTTGGCAGACCGGTGTAAAAATTGACCTAATCTCTATGACTTAAACGTCCTTTTAAGTTTTCCCTTCTCGTGATATTGCAGGCATGTGGCCTACTCATATTGCATTCATTCATGAATAAAGAACCCCCTTTGAAGATTATTCTACGACGTTACCGGCAGTAGAAGATGGAATCGCGATTCAAACAGTACCATCTGCTAACTGAAAATATGCCCCCCAAAACGTAAATAAGCTTGACATTTATTTAGTGGAAAATCGCTCATTCATAAAAAGCTCGCTGGTAGCAATCATTGTCAGTAACAACGCAAAATGCGATATCCCTGTGTGGAGAAGCTGCCCCGGTAAATTCTACTACAGTACAGTACTAGACTACTGCTGTGTTCGTCTTGGTAGCGATTGCGTTGGTTGAATTCGATTTAACGTTCCGTTGTACGGTTTAGGATAAAATTAATTGTTAATTTTTATTAATTATTTTCTTGAACAGATTGACAAAGTTTAGGCTGTGGCAATGAAGTTCAGGTTAGTAGTCAGATAGTTTCACCTATTGAAAGACTTGATTTAAGTAAGGGGAGTGCCGAACATGTTCTGTCGCCGTTTGACTTCCTAAACAGCTGTGTAGATGTTTTTGTAGTGTGTCTCGCGTAGGCTACAGCATTGCTGTGAGCAACACTGGTTTGAAACCACAGGTAATGATAATGTCACCAACAAATCGTTTACTTGTAATGTAATGTCATAATAAATCCTACAACAAAAATGTATTTGTGAGGAATGTTTATTTTAACGATTGAAAACAGATGCATCATAGACCACTGTAGTATGTGTTGCCCGGGCAACAGAGGCTAATGTCATGATGCTAATGCTTCGGTGAAATAGTAGACTACCGTTTCCGAAAGTAGATGTGGGCCTACTTCCTTAATAATATCAGCTAATATTGTACATTACATTTCACAATTGTGTTTCACATCACAATGTAAAATTAGTAAATAGTTATCACCCTGGCCTCTTTACCTGTGGCGTTTCTGCAGCTGCCTTGCAGTAAAGCTATAGTTAGCCTAGCTATCCCCCAAGTTAACAGATGCGAAACGAATGTTCTGCTACAGGTAGTCACGCGTGTTTTCGTGACGTTAGTGACGTAGTGACGTTAGTAACGTCAGTGACTGTGGCTAGCAAATTAGCCACCGTTAGCTTCACTTTTCGCCACAAAAACTTAACTTGAGCCTAAACCATGCAACGGAACGTAAATCCCAATAGAAGCAACTCAAACGCTACCAAGACGAAACTTTTGACACCTGGATTGTCTATGTAGGCCAAATATATTGACTGAGTTTTAGGGGGGCGAAAATAAACAATAATAAATATATATGTGAGAGAACAAAGGTTGTGCTCTCGCCAAAGGCTTGAGCACACCCAATTATAGCATGAAATTGTAGTTCACAGCCATCACTGATGACATAGAATTTGGAAAATGAGATTGGTCAATTGAAAGAGAATTACTCAAAAAATGTCAAAGCACAGCTTGGTCTGGAACAGTGTAGAACAGCTGTGAGAAAGACTGAGAAGATCTGAATAGCGATATTCGTTCTATGATTATAATAATCACAGCTGCACATACAGCCATCAGAAGGGACAGGCTCTAAACCCCGACCAGAAACTTTTATACCTCGAACGGCTGTAGCCACTTGGAACTGCAGCTGATCAGATCTGCATGTTGTCAGTGGGAACTGGCCAGCGATATGTATCCACATATCATTCAATTTCCCATGAACCTTCACAAGCAATCACTCAAAACCTGGACGAGAACCATTACAACAGAAATGTCCAAGGCAAAATCACACCAAATGCTGACAGCACACATTTGGAAATCCCAGTATGTGATAACCGAGCTCACTGCACTGTAACTAACCCCTACATTTCTGTTTTCACTGTGGCCGATTTTCGGATTTCTCTCTAGAGAAAACACAACACACTCCTGAAAACAATCCATCAGCATGAAGATAATTTATGATCTTACTGCTTTCTCCTTTCGTACATATTGCTCTATAGATCCGAGCAGTGTGACACATCCACTAGCCTGTTCTCAGCTTCTGATATGACACCATATATCCCAGCATGACAGGAACACCAGCAGGGTGCTGAACAAAGACATTGGCACTGAGAGAACCCGGTGAGGACACACATAAATCGGTTCAGCCACGCTTTAACGTGGAACCCAGAGAAAGGCCATGGACACTTTAAATCAATAAAAACATCTTGTTAAGCAATTCCACCATTCCACTCCAATACCTAACTCATTGTATGACTGTAAAGTCGATCAGCTTTTAGTGCACATCGGAATCGCTAACACAATTAGCTTCCCATTGAAAACATATCTGCGGTATGTACACCCTGTAGAGCCCATATGAGAATGGACAAAACAAAATGGCTTTAAAGACAATTTGCTGAGTAATTGTCTACAAGGCAAATCTACAAAATCTGATGGTTTTCCCAGAAATCATCTTCTTTGGCCTTTTGGATGATTGTATTTACTACAGCTAAAGGTTGCAGCAGTGAGCCATTCCTAGGATATCAGTTCCTGGTGTCATATTTTTGACCTTTTCTGTAGCAACACGCTGACAAAATATCACAGTCATGTTGAAACACTACCAGGACAAGAAGAGTGGCAGGTGAGTTGCGATCACACACACACATACACACACAAACGCACACCACACACACATTTTTATTTAAATATACACAGTATACATGCACAGTACATTTGTATAAATCCATCATATCTGTACGGTAAATATGTATAAATATACACAAGTAAATGCACACTAAAACCCCTCCACACGCACACACAGGCACACCAACAAACACCTTCTTCTCTTTCTCTGGCAGCGGGACATGACATATCCCCAGTTATCCTGCTGGGGTATCCTGCTAGTCTGAGACTATCAGTCACAACCCACAGACCGTCTCACCTCCCGCTGTATCTTCTCCACGCCTGCTACAAACCCCTCACATCTGAGGTGACCTTATGTCTTCCAGTCTCTTCAAACACTCTGCAGACCATCCACAAAGGTCAGCTCAGACATAAATCAGATGTTGGCGAGTTGACAGAAGCATGTTCTCCTGACAAGCCTGCTGGTGTTTCGACAAGAATGATGGGGATAAAAATATGTTTGTGTAATCTTTCCAATCGGATTAAGTTTCTCCTTCCTGTTCCAGGGGCTGGGGTGACAGCAGTATTGTGTGTCACGGCTGAAGGCTCTCATAATGAATGTGCTGCCGCCTCCCTGATAAAAAATGTCATCTCCAATCTTCCACTGGATTTCTCTTCTTCTGTTATTTAATCCCAGCATGTCTGCATTTTTATTGTCTCAGAAAGGCTTCTCCATATCTAATGTCAACCGAAATACACAGACACACTTTATCCTGGAGATATGTTGATCTGGGACATTGAGCGAAGCTTTCGGTCACAGCCTGTGAGTTTGGGACAAACTCTCCCCCTCACGCAGAGGTCGGAAGGAGTCAGCAGCCGTTGTAGGTGACCGTGTGTGGTGAAATAGCCGAAGCTTAATAACGCATTCATGTGCAACATCCAACGTCATCATGCATAACTTAACCTTTGTCAATGTCCACAGACTGTCTGGATACAGAACATTGTCAGTAGAATTGAGAACAGGGACCAGCTCTGGGCCATAACCAACAGAAACCCTGTTACACCTTAGTTCCAGGTGATTGTAGTCAGTGTTAGTAATAGGTAATGAGCTTTCAGTAAGGGTCTTAATACCTATTAATTAACGCATCTTACGATAACACTAACCCTAACCCTAGCCTTAGCCCTACCCCCTTACTAATATTATTAGCACTTCTTTACTTCCAACATTATTAACAGTATTATAAACGCATATTAATGTTAATAAGCTTCTTATAAGGGCCTTATTACCTATCACATAACCCTTATTACAAACACCAGGAGCCAAAGTGTTACTGGAACCTCTACTGATGTTCTCTTTGGTAAAATGATGAGGACACAGACTTGTAACTTGACAAAGAACCGATGGTTTGCAGCTGCACGCAAAATCATCCATCTCACCCCCAGCCCACCCTTAATACAACGTTTAATTCATCGTTACAGTCTAACATTTCACAAGATGACAGTAATTACTTTCTATTCAGTGTGATATGCAGCGCCCATTAATTTAGCCGTGGCACAAATCATGCTAACTCATCCTCTGTCCTTTCAAACGACACTTGAAATTAATGAATGTCCTGTCCTCACAATTATGCCCCAATTATGCAGCATTAATGGTCTTTTATATGATGTTGATGTACAGTGTGGTATGGTTGCACCGATCTAAACATACAAACACACGTGGGACTGGGGGTATTCTTGGCATGCCACCGTCAACATTATTCCAATATTTTGGCAGTGGAGTGTGGAAAGGGTCAATTAGAGATGCTGTTTTGACTGTGAGCCACGAGAAACTAACTTAGTCGGTGTGGTGATCCTTGTAGCTCTCCTTTAATTGGTTTCATGTTCAACACAAATCCAGAGTTGCTGGGCTGCAGGGGTGATTCTGCAGAAGGAAATTAAGAAAAATGTTTTGTTTGTGTGTGAGGGTGTGTGTGCGTTAGTGTGTTTGCTTAAGTGTGTGTCAGGGACCGCCCGTACTGTATTCGCGCCTGGATTTACACACGTCTACATTCACGTTTGTGTGTTTCCAACGTCTCAATTAAGCCTTTTGTTTAGTGACAGTGAATGTTGCCTGGTTGAAAGGTAGAGAGGAAGTTCTCTGCCTCATGGTGATGTAACAGAGTATGTTACATCATAAACAGTACCTGTGATCACTGGAGGGTTCCCAGATAGCCCTCGCTCCACTTTCCTGTACAACTTAATGACTCTGTGTCCCCACTGACCAGCTATTGGCTGCCACTGTAATCTATCATCCAAATGCACATCTGTTTAGCTCCCTCTTCAGTCCCCAATTAATCAGCTGGACTTGTTTATCATTATATTTTCCAAACAATTTTCAGGTTTACATCAGACCTAATTAAATCAATACATCTAGTTATGTAAAGAAAAAAAAGTTTATTCAGTATTTTGGAATTTGATGACCGTCCTTGGGCAACATATTACCACTCTATCTACAGCCTACATGATTTTGAACAATGTGTTTTCAGAGAAGATTGTGTACAGCCAATGTATCCGTAAACACCATGCCCATTACTCATATAGCGTTCAAAGACTGTGTTTTTGTTTAAAATGATCACATTAGATAGAAGCAACACTTGCACGTCACAGTCGAAGCATTGAGTAATATAAACGATGCAATCATAACCTTATGAATAAAATATACCATCATTACAAACTTGTAGCATTATGAATGTAATTTACATTTCATTGTGAGGGCACCTAAAAGTTTGCCCGGAGGTACAGAGGCTGCTATTTCACTTCCATCTCTTCATGAACAGCCTTCACCAGAAGTTTGGTATCTATTAGATTCAACAGCAGAACTGTCTCACACTGGGAATTTAGCAGTTACTTTCTATTGATCATATATGTGTATAGTCTGAGAGAGAAAAAAGATTGCGAGAACAAGATATCTGGTAGACACAATGCGTGTAAAATAGAGCAGATATATATCTGGAAGTTTGGTAAACATCAGTGATTTCAGTCCATGTGTGAGGGCTAGGAGATATATGACAGCCTGACAAGTCTGAAATCACACGGGACGTGCCTTCCAAGACCCGACAGGAAATGAAATATGGATTGTCTGGATCCATTCACCGATGACAATCAGATGTTACAGTAGACAGTATGTGTGTGTTAGAAACAGACAGAGAAAGAGAGAGGGAGAGAGATAAAGTAATACATAGCACAGCTACAATTAGAATAGCATTCTATATTTGTGTAGTCTTTCTATTGTATTTGTGTGGCTTTACTGTGTTTGTACTGTACACAGTGTGTGCAATGGTATCTGTCAGCTTTACATGCCTCAGTGGATAACATCAGCTCTACCTGACCTATGAAATACCATTTTATATCCCAATATGTTAGACATAGAAGAAGAGGTACTAGGAGGGGAGAGGAGAGAGGAGAGAGGAGAAGTGAGAGGGGAGAGGGAAGAGGAGAGGAGAGAAGGGGAGGGGAGAGGAGAAAAGGAGAAGAGGAGGGGAAAAAGGAAACAGCTGTTTGACACATGCAGGGTTTAGCCTGGCTTGCTAAAGAGACAGACAGACAAGAGACACTCTCTCCCTGTGGGTAGAGGCTGTCTTCCTGGCCCTCTGAACCTACAAATGAAAGAAAATAACAGAATTGAGAGAGGTGACGTCACCACCCCGCCTCCCCGTCCCCACCCTCCATTTCTACATTTGAGAAAATTTTTCTACATGAGTATTCTATTCAAGTTAATGGATTATTATTAGTCTACCTACTGGCGAAGCTTATGTTACTGTGTGCTGGCGTGTGCATCTTTAGAGATAGCTGACATTTGTATTCAGAAGCAAATCTAATTTTGTCTGTTAATTCCGTGGATATCAAGGGAGCCAGAGATAGAGGTAAACTACGATTAGTATTCCAACAAACGTTGTTTATGTGACTGGGAGTGGAGATGTACAGTGAGGTTTTTGGACAGCGATCCCAAGGCTCACACTTAATTGTTAAATCTTCAGTCTAAAGATGCCATTCTCAGTGGAAATGTAAACAGAGATGATTGCATTTTCAATTTTGCTCCTGACCGACAAGCCAGTGCCTTCCAGCTTGGCGTCAGAAACCTGTAATTACAATGTGGATTGTACTTTCTAAAGCTTTTCCATCAGTGGCCCAATCGAGGGACTTAGTAATGACATATCACTTCTCAAAGTGACGGTTCTACAAAGCACCCCAGGTCTCGTCAGAGACTTACCTTCATGAAAGAAAATCTTGACATCTAAAAAGAAAAATCTCTGCAAAGAAATACTTTCAGCGTAATAAAAGAGGAGTTCTTCAGAGAATGCCAACAGACAGTCATCCCATGGAGAATGCTTTGCTGAGACATGAGAGCCACTGAACGATGTCTGGGTGTCTCCATCTCGCCATTTCTCTCTCTCACACACTGGGATTCTGTCTTGTCAGCGTTCGCATCTTTGCTTCTTTCACTCTGCCTGTTCAGGGAGGTTGTGTGGTGAAAACAACTTCATGGGAAGCTAGTTACAGTAAGACCTTCCCGCACAGGACTGTATCTATTGGCTTGGGGTACACCTGCTCCATGCCTCAGTCGTGAGTGTTCTCTACCCGACAGCCAAGACAAAGTGATTCACCTTTTTGCTGCTTCTAAAATGCAATTGCAAATGCCAAATAAGAGGAAATGTTGTTTCCGCTGTTTAGTTAAAATCTTTAATGTGACGGAGGCTGCAGTGTCAAAAGACATTAAGAGAATATGTTTGTTAGTGCGCTGTCAACACCTGAGAAACAATGTTCCACCCAAAAGAGAGAGGGAGAGAAAGAGAAGAGAAAGACAAAAGAGAGGGTGAGAGAGAGAGAGAGAGAGAGAGAAAGAGGGAGAGAGAGAGAGAGAGAGAGAGAGAGAGAGAGAGAGAGAGAGAGAGAGAGAGAGAGAGAGAGAGAGAGAGAGAGAGAGAGAGAGAGAGAGAGAGAGAGAGAGAGAGAGAGAGAGAGAGAGAGAGAGAGAGAAAGAGTGCAATAGTTCAATCAATTGTAATATACAGGAGGAGTTGCTAGGCAACACTAAGAAACGTTACCTCCCAGTCTCCCCCAAAATTCGGCCACCAATAAATCTTGGCAATTTTGGTCTTGTTTATCCTGCCTTTTGCAAATCTATGAAGAGGTGGAAGTTGCCAGCTCATAAGCATAGGAAAATATGAAGCCTGGCTCAGACAAACTGGAACCGCAATTCATTGAGTGTTCATAAAAAGGAAACTGTAACAATATAACAAACACAATAAATTTTTATTTCAGGCCCATACATTTGATCCACTCAACAAGAGTCTGTTGAATGTTATAGTTGTTGAGGCTTGTTTGAATTTGAAGCCTCAAATTAATCAGGCATTGCAGGTGCATTAAAACAAAAACGGCTGTAGCTGCTCGACAACAACAAAAAAGCTAATTGGATTTTCTATACTGTTCTTTGTAATTAAACAGTGGAGCTACGGATTCTCACTTTTCAATTTGTTTCATTCACAGCTGGTCTGTCTGTCTCCAATCCATAGGGCTATCATTTCAAGCACCCCAAACTTCATTAAAATCAAGTGAGTAACACAAAGCCACCTGTGTCCCTTTCTCTCTTCTTCTTTCTCTCTCTTTCTCTCACACATACACACTCACACCTTATACTAACAACACATGAGAACATAACATGTTTTCCTTTTCAAAATCTACTCATTAGAACTCACCCTATACTCAGTGATTGCTTGTTTGTGTGACAGGACACAATCTAGCAGCATTACATAATTAGCCTGCAATACTGAAAAATCATTTGTATATTTTTCTTCTATAAAGATGCAGAAAGAGGCCCAACAGCATTGTTTAGCATTCAAATCATTTAAAAAATATCCTTTTATTGAATGGGCACTAAATTGTTTTGGGCTTTTAAAAATTGACGAGCTCATACTACAGTAATGTACCAATTCAATTATCTGTCTAGTATTACTCTTACGCTGAGTGATTCTTCACTTGAATGAAATGCAGCTAATCATTATTTAATAAACCCAAATTGATTGCATCAGTCTCAATTCTTGCATGTTACTGTAATGTCTTCTATTTTGAGGTCTGGTATTCTGTTGCAATGACTAGAAAAGGAGAGAGTTTGTGTGTGTGTGTGTGTGTGTGTGTGTGTTAGAGAGAGACAGGGAGAAAGAAAGTGAGTGAATGAGTGAGTTAGTGAGTGAGAAAGACAGAGAGAGAGAGAACGATTGAGAGTAGGTGAGGTGAGTCATTAAGTGAGTGGGTGAGTCAGTAAGTTAGTGGGTGGGTGAGCGAGTGAGTGAGTGAGTGAGAGAGAAAGAGACAGAGAGAGAGACAGACAGACAGACAGACAGACAGAGAGAGAGAGAGAGAGAGACAGACAGACAGACAGACAGACAGACAGACAGACAGACAGACAGACAGACAGACAGACAGAGAGAGAGAGAGAGAGAGAGAGAGAGAGAGAGAGAGAGAGAGAGAGAGAGAGAGAGAGAGAGAGTAAGTGAGTGAGTGAGCGAGCGAGCGATGGTAAGAGTGAGAGTGAGCGGGCGGGCGATTGACTGAGGGAGAAAGGCAGAGAGAGCCTCCACAGTCTAACCCTAACCCACAGAGTCTTTACTGGGTGTTTGCAACAACATGCCTGCTCCCCAGAGCAGCAGGCCCAAGACTGTCCTGTCAGCCCAGAAACAGCAGGAAGATGGTTATCTGGGGAAGGTCATGAGCGGTATCTCATTCTCAGCAGAGATGAGGCGGGAGATAGCCTCCGTCCTGTCCGAAGATCAGCTCTCCTCCCTGCCACGCTGGCTCAGTGGTGTCATAATGGGACTGATCCTATCACGGACAGCCAGCACACATCACCCTAAAAGTCCATTAAGGAGCCATTTGGCTGAGGTACATGAACAAGAAGTGGAGTGTGTTTGTGTGGGCAAGCGTGTGTGTGTACGTGTGTTTGTGTGTGTGTGTGCATAAGTGTGTATGTGTACGTGTGTGTGTGCAAGTGTGTGCTTAGAACAGTCATTCTGAGGTCAAAAGGAGAGAAGGTGCCAGCCAGTCAGACAGCTGTCATCAATGAATGCATGCGTCAGCAATTAAAACACGACTATTGCTTGGCACAGTCTGTGCTCTATTCAGAAACACAGCAAATATATCAGAGTGATTAAGAAAGAGGAGGATGTATGGCAGCTCTTGGTTACTTAATGTGAAAGACCTTTGAGTAAGGATTAATGGGGCTTAATGCAATGATGTGCTATGAGGGATTATGGCAATGGTTATAAATTGGCAAATGATGAAATAGAGAAAGGTGTTCATCATGAGTGCATTGTGTGGAATTAAATGAATCATTCAGGTTTGGATTGTCTATGATTCGTGTTTAGTTGCTAAATAGTTTCATTTTGTCTACTGAGTGATGACATCAAAACAGGAGAAAAACAACCATCAGCACAATTCAAACCCTGGGATCGGTTGATCTTGTTTCCTGAATTAAATTTGATTGGATCAGAAAAGCACTGTGAAGGTGAACTCAGTGTGAACCAGAAACAAGATTTTCTTGAGCAGCTTCTCCTCTGGATGCGAGAACTGGATGAAGAGCCTGCAGTCCTGCTTCTATACGAGTGCTCTGACCTTACGCTGCTCACTAAAAAGAACAAACGTGTGTGTCTATTGTGAGTCTGTCGGAGATTTTCATCAATAGTAGGTGACAGGAGCGAGGGGATGAATAATGCATCGAAGTGATAAAAAAACAGGTGCAGTTCGGTTTTACTGTATAGGAATGTAACAAAATGAAAAATGTGAGAAATGTCCAAATGGTTTCCCCCCACCCTCCCCTCCTCTCTTTCACAGTGAGGGCAGACACACTCCACCTTGACCTGTGAACTGAGTTCAGTAGAATCGCAGAGACTTCAAGATCTAATGGGATTACATAGCTGTCCTTTGACCTTTGTGAGATACATTTCTAAAGGATGAACACCTTGTTGAAAGAAAAAAAAACATAGTTTGAGCTGTGGCCATTCAACATCTCTCTCAATATGATCCCTTTATTGATCTTAACTTTGAAGCAGATCTGCCTAGCTGGAAGCAATAGCAACCAAAGAACGTCTCTACTATAATAATAATATAATATATAATATAATAATTAAAAAATAATAATAATAATGCAACAAACTGCTTTTGATTTTTCTCTGAAGCCCAACAACTTCTGTTGACAGCTGAAGATACAAGTCCATCAAACAAGGAAACGTTGTCTATTTTACCAACATGCCAAAGAAAGGCATATTTTGAAGAAAGATGCTCAAGTTAAGCAGTTAGACAACAGTTCTTCCTCACCCATTGCAAACAGTTGCAGGTTCATTCACGACACATTGCACAGCGTCCTAAACTCTTGTCAGATCATTTGAACAGGTTGTGCTTAAGATGCTTTGAGAAGAAAGCAGAGGTAAAGCAAAACATTTTAAAAGAGAAAGATATATTTGAGGGCATTCCTGCTTCATTGGGATTGAGGCGTGTACAACGACAGAAAATCGAAGGGAAAGAGAGGGTAGAGGACATGGACATATCAGCACGAGGGGGAATCGAACCCAGTCCCCTGCGGTAAGTCCTAAGCCTGCACACACTTTACCCCTGAGCTACAGGGCGCACACAAAACATCACCTTTTTCACGATTCAATCCTCAGAGCAGGTGTCTGCAGGTAAGGCCCTCCGTTAACAGCTTGACAGGCTGAGCCCCCCCTCTCAGATGAGAGGAGAGCAGGATGCAGAGAGAAGCAGAGGTGTTGAACGGGAGGGGAGGGAGGTGGAGAGGGAGATGCCAGATGGAAAAGAGAAGGTAACAGGGTGTAAGAGATAAGATCCCTGTTCCAGGAGGACAGAGACTGGCAGGTTTCCGCAGCACGTTTGAAGAGAGGGTTAGATACTGCACATGCTGGAAGCATTCATGCTGATGTGATTCTTATTCAGTTTGGATAGACAGATGACCTGTATGTACATTTACATGTAATAATGTGTTCATTCAGACGGAAGATAGATATAAGATCTTGTTACAAGGGTAAAGAGTGCAATGGATTTGTTAAATTCCATTCCTTTCCTTTCACTTCCATTCCATTAACTTCTATTCCATTCAATTCCATTCTCGTCACCTCCATTCAATCCAATTCATATCCGTTCAATTTAATTCAATATACTTGGTTGATCTAAGGAAAATGAATTAACATGAATTGAATACTGAACTGAACACAATTCTGGACCCGGTCTCTTCTTGGTCTTGTCTCCACCAGGTCTTATCCCTATACATTTAGATTCAGACCAGACGAAGGTCAAACCAGAGACCAGCATTACATTTGTATGTCCAAAGGATTTCCTTGGAGGGAATGGATGCATGCACACTACCCTGCAAAACAAAGGCACATCAGTAATCAGGAGAGGTTGAAGTCCTTGGACAATAGAGACAAAGGATTGAATTTCCCATTTGCTCTCCCAAAAGGAAATCTCGGGTCAGAGGGCTGGCTCCTGTCTCATAAACAGGGTATTGTGCGTTTGTTGCGTTAGTAAAAAACCAGAGTGAATGAATCAAGTGTTCACATTGGAACAGTCAACACAGCTTCTCCAGTGAGTGTGGAGACTGAATATATTATCTCTCTCTCTCTCTCTCTCTCTCTCTCTCTCTCTCTCTCTCTCTCTCTCTCTCTCTCTCTCTCTCTCTCTCTCTCTCTCTCTCTCTCTCTCTCTCTCCCTCTCTCTCTCTCTCTCTCTCTCTCTCTCTCTCTCTCTCTCATCCATCATCTCTAATCTCAATCCCCCTTCTCCACTGCAGAAAGGTATCAATACTCATCCCCAGTGGACAGTTTGTCACGACAGGTAGGAATATAGATGCCAACCTGACAATCAGTTCACTGTGTGATTGTCTCGCCAACGCAATCTATCTACAGTCTTGATTTCAGTTTCTATTTGTGGGCATGTCCTTCACGGCTGCTGTTGCATCTGTCTCAATCAATATAGATGAAAGCCAGGAGGTTATGGTGCCCATACACACAAACACTTGTATACACACAAATACACACACATGCAATAACTCACACATATACACACACTCACTCAAGCACAGACACCAACGCAAAGTGTTTAGCAGTAAGTCCAGAGGCTTGTGGAGAAAACATCTATCGAATGCTTCAGGTGATACGGAAACCGTTTTGCCCTACCCAACACGTAACTTACCCTTAGAAGCTCTGTCTTGTTACTTCAACAGTTAATGGTTCCCGCATCCCCACAGAGAAACAATTAAAGGTCCCTGACATTACCAAAAGAGCTGACTTCAAGCGTCAGGGCAAACAGATTGCTTCCAAAGTGCCCGTGGAGGTCTTGCTCTTTGGGAAGAAGGCTCATCAATCATTATTTACGCCGCTATCAGTGGTTGTGGGACTCCTGGAGGGACTTGGGATTGGTTTCCAAAACCTCACTGTGCTTCTCTACAGCTTACAAGCGTGAAAGAATCGCCCCTATCTAGCACTTATTTCCAACCCGTAACATTCTCCCCAAGTTTCTTACCTGTTTCTTAAGCAGTATCAACACTGTATATTCTCTACATGCTTTTCTCCCCAATCAGAACTTGTTATTGGACATTTGACATACAATTTTACTTGAAAACTATAAGAATAGATGTTAATAATGGGTTATTTCTTTGGTTGATTGAGCCATTATTTTTGGTTCAACCTAACCAATGTTTTGTCTAATGGTCTGAATGGCTCTCTTGTTGGAACAGGCCATATTGGGCTATTTAAATTAAGAACAGGTGCTTACCTCTAATGCAGAATCTGGTGATATCGGATTGATTGCTAACAATTTGATTCATTGGTTACTTTCAGGATATGAATATTTAATAGAAACTTTTGTCAAACCTGAAAATTACATGTTTATATTGATCTTGCCAACAGTGATTTCATGGTAGAGTGACTTGTAACAATAAATATTAAACAGTCAACCTCCTGTTGTTAATAGATTTGGGGGGAAACAGGGCACAATGAGAAGGTATGTATTGATGTTTGTGTAAATTGCTTGCTAAAATGCATATTTACAAAAATATATGATAAATACATGTAAAAGTGTTACTGTTACTTTTAATAATGAATGGTTAGTCAGCGAGTTTCCTATTTAAATCCCTTACAATATGCTGAGACAATGAAAATAGGTACAACTAAGTAAAGAATAGATAGGCCATCAAAAGACTAGCGTTTATGGTAACAGAAAGGGGGATTGAGCGTGCGTAATGTTAGCCAGATTTGATTAAACTTGAGTCTCATCATGCACAGCACAGTGCAGCGCCAATGAAATGCAGTTAGCACCTAACCAGAAGTATAAATAAATATTACTTACTTACTTCAAAAAAAGGATACACATACACACACACACATCTTAAACACTATCCTCTTCCCACTCTATTTCTTTCCATCTCCCTCTCCCCTCCCTCTCTCCCATTCTATCTCTCTCCTTTTCTCTTTCCCTCTCTCCCCTTTCCTCTCTGCCACTCCCCCTGTCCCCGTCCCCCTCCCCACAAAGGGGGACAGAGTCACCTGTCCCCTCTCAGCAGATATCTGGGTTGGTTTCAGACCCTGACCTGTGTGCTCCAGAGGGGGTTGGAGCTGAGGTCTTTGACTGCGAGCCAATGCTGTTATTTTCTTCATCGCAGAACCCGCCTCGACACAAATAATGGAATTGGCACTGGCTGGTTTTCAGAGAGGGGGGAAAGTGGGCCAATGCCAACCCCAGGCTATGCAAATCCACCCTGCTCTACTGCCTCTGCTGCTGTGTATAGAAATCTAATGATCTGACTGAACTGAAAGGCTTTCTCCTTTTTCCTTTAGTTTATTATTATTTTCCTGTTTTTCTTTTTTCTTATCACCCTCTTTCTCTGCCACCCTCTCCTGTCTCCTATTGTCTTTCTCTCTTTTTTCTCTCTCTTTTTCTACCTCTCTCGTTCACTCTCTCTTTCTCTCTATTTCTCTCATTCTCTCTTTATCTATTTCTCTCTCTCATTCTCTCTCTATTTCTCTCCCCCTCTCTCTCATCCCTCTCTTCTCTTGTTCTATCCGTGTAACTGGCACTACCATCTGGTGCCAGCGGCCAGGAGATACAGGGGGCTTCGTGTCTCGGCCGCAGCCTTCTGTGTGGCTGCCTGGCAGAACTATCTGCACGGCCCACTGTGATTGGCTCCTTTGTGATTCCAACGACCGCGTGACCACTCAAGCATGCGCCTTTAATTAAGCGCTGTGTTAACTAAAAACTGAAATTTGCAACGCAAGCACGGTAAAGCACTCCAATACAACAAGCTGGGCTTGGTCGATGGGGGGGGGGGGGGGGGGGGGAATCAATCAATCAATTTATTTTCTGAAACTGTATGGGAGCTTTTGACTTTTTTGTGAACAAAACTAATGGTTTGTAATACTGTTCAAAAAGTGCTGAACAAACGATAAATAAGAACCTGCAGAGGTTGTTAATGCATGTTGTTTGTGCAAAGAGTAAAAAGTAGTTAAAGAGAAGGAAAAAACTGAGATGGAATGCTAATAACATAAATGTTGAGTTATGTTGTGTGTTCATTCCAGGGACATCGTTTTATAATCCCGCCTCATTCTATTCACATTCCACACATTCTGTAGTCATCAATCACAGTCTTCTCAGGCTTCTCTTCAACCACCCCGCTCTTCTGAGAGTGATAAATACAACTACACTGTCGTTTGTGGTTCCCTGCTGTTGGAACGCTTGTAAACTGTTATGAGAGAAAACGTATTGAGTCTTCTGCTCATAAGTTTTTGTTTTTTGTAACAAACGTTAAGAAGCTAGGCTAATTACACCATGTCTGGGAGGCATGCTTAGTGTCAAGATCACAGTTCACTGCCGCCAAACCAACATAATTTTTTGTCATTTGGCTAGATAGAAATTGCTGTACTGCTGTGTTTTTGTGAAAGTGTCATTCAGCAAGTGTTCTGATTAAGCAACGGGACATGTCCGATTGTGATTCTGTGGGGTGACGATAGGCCAGAGACAGTGGCACAGCAGAAGACCAAAAGTGCATATTCTACCAGAATTTCGGTGGTCGCAAGGAAGAACCCAAAAGCAAAGAGTTCCATAATTACATAAAACACATTCTATTTGCTATACATTCACTAAATCACCAACCAATGGATGGATCAATATTCAGACACTTTGTTTTTTGTCATCCAACCGTGCCAGGAACAATCAAGTGTTGGAACACGTTCTTGGTCATTCTGAGCCCATCCAGAGGTGAGCCTCCCAAACTGAGAATTCAGAAGACGGGAGGGATCGCAAGCAACAGCCAGTGAATACATTTTGGTGTCTTCGTGTCCAATAGTGAGTTTCTCTTGAGTTCTGTTTGTATCTGAATCTGATTGGCTTCTACTCTTAGGTTCCAGTGACAAAAAAATATAAACCCTTGATGTTTTCTCTTTTTACTTAAATGGGAAAAAACATTGTACTTCATTTTTGAAGGAACTGGGCTGCATTGGTGGCCAATTAAAGTCCAAACACTTCTAGTGACACAAGATCAAGTTGGTTTCTGGGTTTGTTCCTCGCCTGGCTTTCTTCTGAGGCCCCGGCAGACAGGACAAGAGCCAGCCCTGCTGTGATGCCAATATCTGATCTCGCCCTGTCGGCCAAATCCATATTATTTGATCTGTGACACATAACCTCTGTACGTGAGTAATTATCATTTCATCTCGGCTCTGCGTCTGATGTGGGGATGACCAGGAGGCCTGGGAGGGCCCCGGGGAGCTGTGTGTCTGAGAATACGGGCCAAGGTGTCAGCTTCTGGGGTGTGTTTGATGGGGGCCAGTCGGAGGAGGTGTGGAGGGAGGGGATGATGGGAAGAGGAAGAACGAGGAAGGTGAAGAGGAAGGATGTTGGAGGGTGGGAACGGAGGGCTGAAGAGAGGGAGGGAGTTGAAGAGGGAGGGTGATAGAGGGAGGGGGAGGGAGGGTGATAGGGGGAGGATTATGGAGGGAGAGAGGGTGATAGAGGGAGGGAGAGGGAGCAACAGAGGGGGTAAAGGAGGCTGTGCCAAGCTTTTGTTAAGCTGTGACGGGATGAGAAGGTCAGGGTCTGTTGGAGAGGACAGAGGCTCTGGTGCTTGATGTGTTGGCGCAGGATGGAGTCGGTGCTGGCGTGGACACATGCATTCAGACACAGAGGTATCAGACAGAACCACAGCTCTTCTCACACTGATGTTTGTGCAAAACATCTTCCGAAATACTGTTAGAACTAGACACTTGTGATCTTAGATTTTCTACTGCACTTTCCTTATATGCACTATTTTTACTTTGGATAAAAGCGTCTGCCAGATTAATGAAAGTACTCATCTACTGCAGTACAACAACAATAACAGCACCAGTTGTTGTGTTGGTGATATTGTGCATTCATAAACAAGGGAGAGTTTATGTAAAGATGGTCTGCATGACAGTAAAAAGTTGTGAATGCACAGACATTAAGGGAAGGGCTCGCATTTTTCCTGGACAATCAGACGCAGGCTCTGGCAATCTGACACTTCTGTGTTTGCCACTCCCCGTTGAAGAATGCAGGGATATCTACAACAACAGGATCAATATGAAACAGCTTTACTTACCTTATGAGGAGGCTGTTGACCAGATTTATGGCTGTCATTTTGCTTGTGTTTTCCCTGCTTTAATTTACATGAGGTTTATAGAGCCGAAGGTTCATATGCATAATGGAGCTCAAAGCGATATGCTGATGAAAGCAGGAGAGAGGGCGCCAACTAAACGTTTTAATGTCTGGTGGTAAAAGAGTGAAAATACTACAATGTACACTGCACACACACTGCACACACGTGCATTCTGCACACAGACACTCACACACACTGCTCACGTGCACACCGAACACAGACACACAAAAACCCAGACACACACTAATGGAAACGGCAAAAGTAAATGCTGTGAACTGGCTTGTCTTTCTGCCCACTTAAACACACAGGAAAGTCAATATCCTTCAGATGTCGAAAATAATAACAACTCAATGGGTCACTCATGCAGAGAAAAAAAAAACAGTGGTTGTAGGTGGCAGGATCAGAACCTACAGTACAGAAAGCACATCAAATATGGCAGCTGGTAACAAACTGGCAAAAGGATGTTTAGCCGCAATGTTGACACACGCCACAATCCTCCACAAAGACATGAAGAATTTTGAGTCTCAAAAGCGTGGTCCTATCTGACAACACGCTCAATGTGAAGACACAAGACGAGGAGGGTGTCATGTCATGTGTCATGGAAATTTGGAATACAGTTATAATATGTGTGTTTCATATATGAGGAATGTGTTTTAATGGAAGTCTAAAGTTGCCTAAGAAGAGTCAACTCCATTTGGTAGAGATGCCATTTGCAGTTTATGACACCTGGGGAGGAGGAGACAGCTGGTCTGGAGACAATGTGGATTCAACTGTATTGTTATTGTGATCTGAGGGAGCAGTTTAACTGATCAAGCTGCTCTGACCCTTCCTGTTGCATTGGGTGGGGTTAATCAAATACTTGTTTGAAGTTGCCCACACAAAGGACAGTTGACCATTTGACTGGTGAACTCCTGTGGTTTTACTATCTACTGGTTTGGGGAGAGATGCCACATCTAAGAACTGTGGTATAAAGTCAAACTGTCACTGAGCAGTGCTGACCAATCACAGAGTTCAGAGGAACCATTTGATCTAAAGTTTATATAAGGCAGGGTTTTGGGGTTGTTCTTCATCACTCTGGCGAACGACCTGTGGCTAGCACCTCCTTCGTTATGACTGATCACAAAGTACTTTGTTAATTCATGATCTGTATAAGCAAAATAAATTTATTGTAACCGCCATCTCTTGACTATTCAAATTTACACAGTGCCACTAGAATTTTTCCGTTACACATGACAGAGTTTCGCGGTGGTACTCGGATGCTCTCTCGATGACGCTGAGTCATCGGACGAGGCCTAATTGCCGGTTGTTCTCTTCACTGGCAGTCATCCGCCCCTTCAGGCCACACAGGACCGCCACGGTCTTCTGGTGTGTGCACCGCCTTTAGAATCAGTGACAGGAAGAGGCTGCTACGGGGCTACGGCAGCAAGCAGCCATGTTACACTGCTCCTCTTCTCAACACTGGCCTCAGAGGGGTCAGAAGATAAGCACTTGGAATAAAGAGGGGACCAGGAGAGAGAGAGGGTGAGGGTGAAAGGGAGAGAGCGAAGGGGAGGGAGAGAGAGTGAGGGAGAAAGAGAAAGGTGGGAGCGTTCTATGCACGTTTTAATGTCATAGGTGTTCACTTTAAACCGGGAGCACAAGACACTCTTGAAACTCTCTTACGGGAAGGAAATGTGTTTTTGGTTAGGTGAGTTAGCCGAGGGTGAGAGAGCCAGAGTGGATGAGAGAGAGTGACAGGAGGCAGACAGCCCTGCGTTTGTGTGTGTGTGTCTCAATCGAGACGCCCTGACTGTCCCTCAGAGAGAGAAGAAGACATTACAGGTGCTCTTTGCTCTCTGTCTCTTTTCCTCCTCTCCTCCGTCCCGGTGTTGTAGTTTTTCGTGGTGGTGGCCGTCTATCTGCACCACTGGCCAGGTGTTTGAGCGACAGCTCTGACAGGCAGCTGAGCAGTCATTCTAAGGTGCTGTGGTGTTTGGTGTAGTGTGACAGAAGCATATGATAGCAGTGTGTGTGTTTCCTCCTTCACTGAGGCCAGACTGTCTGGAACTGTTCAAGCGTGCTGACGCTCGACTGTGGAGACCTGGTGAGATCACGACGTTTGACCTTTCGGGGCGAGTGATTGGTTCAGAAAGGCTTCCGTCCTCATGGTCCCTTTTTTTGAGGCCTTATCAGCGTAAACTCTTATTTACAGATATTAATGCCAAACGAGAAAGTGTTTCCTAGTGACACAGTGGGCCATCCATACCTGAAGTGCTGTGTGCATCACATCTACACACTATTCTTAAAAGGATTGATGTAAACTTTCAAAAAAGGAAATCATTCTTTGCTTCCATTTAACCCGCAACAACACACCAATTTCAGCATCTCCGCAAAATAACATCCTGGACCTTTCAAGCAAAGCAAATAACTGCCAAACATCCTCTCCTCAGCGATAAGAATGAGACGTAAGACTGACAGCTCGGAGTGCGACAGGAGCAAAGCCGCTGACGTTGATGGGCCTGGTTCAGGAACGTGAGGTTCCTCCTCTGATCTGGAGAGAACACTCTGAGCTCCCGAGCCTTTCAAAGTCAAGCATGCTTGTGTCTGTTTTTGCGTGTGTACGTGCGCGTGTGTGTGTAGTGTTCCTGACAGATGGTGAGAGTTGCTGCCAGGGAAGGCTGGGTGAGGGCCTGCTACAAGGTGGGCTTGTGAGAGAGACAAACAAGTCGGAGCCAGGCTGGAGGTCGATCAAACCACCAGGATCTCTCAGAGGGTCATAATTACTGAAGCCGGCACAAAGAGTGCCCTACTTTGAAAACGCTCAGAGGACAAAGGATGTTCCTGGTAATGGTTGTTAGAACATTGCACATATAAGTACACACTCATACACACGGCAGGCTGGTGTTTTAAAACATGCTTGTGTATCCCTTATTTGTAACTTGTTTTCTGATTGTGTCACAAACTGGATGGCTCTCCACGAGTTTGTGGGCCTGTGACGACAGAAGGTTCTGAAAGAGTCTGGTCTAATGGAGACGACGGCAAGTCACCAGGCGCCCCAGAGGACCCTGTCAGACAGAAGACAAAAGAACCTCTCTCCACAGTCCCTCACACTCGCATAAAGTGCCAATTCTGCCCTCCCTGTCCTCCTTCCATCCCTCCATGGCCTGCTTTTAGTCTGAGTTCCTTCTCAGCAGCTGATCAATACTTCCTCTTCACTTCCCTTGTGCCTAAACAATCCTCGGTCCGCAGGGGATACGGAGGTGGCACTTGGCTCGGAAACAACTGCGCCCAACCAGCGGGGTTTGGACGTCATTGGTCTACACGTCCTCAGTGGTTACCGCAGGAACCGTGAAAGCCTACGAAGAGCAAAGAGGTCTTTGTAATATAGCCAGAGATGTTTCAGGAGGTTCGGTGGGAAGGAATGGTTTGAGTTGCACCAGACTCTGTCTGTTAAGGACCGACCAGGGCAGTTTCGTTCGAAACAAATGGCCTGAACTGAGGGAGTTCAGGCCATTTTCATGCTTTACAGCACAGAATATCACTGCCGCTAACTGAATATAACTGCCGCTAACTGATACTCTGAGGGAAGGAGCCCTGAAGACTAACTCAGAGCTACTGACCAACCTGTGACAAAGAAATTCCCACCATCTTCAAGTCAAGCCGGAGACATCGAGGAGAGCAGGAGATGGATTTGAGGGCAATTTCAATCGAATCCAGATGTCCATTGAGAATTGAGAGGTTTGCCTGAGTGTCATTATGAAGAGGGAGATCATTGTTTCCACAGATGGGAAACTAGTGAGAGTCTGGGCGCTGCCAAGGGCTGAGTGTGCATCCAGAAATGGATGTCATCGATTTAGTACATTTGATGACAGTTTCCTTCAGTCAGCCATCTGTAACTACTGTGCTGTGCAATCTTTGCCTCTTTTGTAATGGAAGCTACTATTAAACATGAAGAACAGGAGGTTCCACTGTCATATCAGTAGTCTTTACTTCATTCTTCAACGCTATGCGTTGATCAAGAATGCTTTGACCTCGACCGCTGAATTACTAGAACTTGCAGAGGATGCACTTCCAATCCTCGATCTTCTGCTGTACTTTCTGCACGCACTGTTTTTACTGTTGTTTCTAAGGACGCTTTGGAAAATTGGTTTGAAACTGAATTAAATTGAAAATGTTCTGTAAATCAACATCACATGGTTCTCTTTACGTACTCTACTGGTCAATGTCAATAATTAATATTCACTGACCAGCTAAGCAATTGTGGTGTGTCTGTGTACTACTTTACAGATTTGAACTTATTTTAAATAAAACAGTGACATGTTCAAGAAGCAACATGAACATAGTTGAAAACGTTCAAATGTTTTATTGACATATTTTGTTGAAACCTTGTTGGCCTTAGTGGAGGCAGCTCAACGTTGTACAGAGGAAGGTCTGAAACCAGCTGGAGTTATAATATAGACATGTAGATAAAAATATCCCTCTTCTCCCCAGTCAAGCCTCAGCCAGATGGATCTACTGCACACAGGAACACAGAAAGAGAGGCTGAAAATCGTCTCCTGAAATAGACAAAAACATCCAGGAAGAGAGAAAGAAAGGGAGAGAAGGGAAGAGAGAGAGAGACCTACATTTAAATGTCACAGTGGTAATCCTAGCTCTGAAAAGCAAAAACATGTCTGTCATGCTGTAGCCTTTATTTATGCCCACTCTTACGGATGTTTATTCATTTATGAGACGTTTCTTTGGTTGTGGTTTCTCGCACCATTCATTGGCTTGCATCTAGCCTGAGGTAGGCATGTAGCTTTTTATGATAGCAGATAGTTGTTCTGTCCCCAAGACCTTAGTGTGTGTGTGTGTACGTGAGTGAAAGATAGAAACAGGGTTGGGGGAGGGAAAAAGATAGGGGGGTATAAGGGAGTTGAGAGGGGAGAGGGAGAGAAGGGGAGCAAAAGAGAAAGAGAGAGACATCCAGGTTTGGTTTGGGGATGAAACTGAGAAGCTAGTTCTACATGTCATCCTCTTTCAGGTTGTACAAGGGAGTCAGATGGCTAAGCGGTTAGGGAATCGGGCTATTAATCATAAGGTTGGCGGTTCGATTCCTGGCCACGCGTTTGACATTGTGTCCTTGGGCAATGCACTTCACCTTAATTGCCTCATGGGAATGTCCCTGTACTTACTGTAAGTCGTCTGCTAAATGACGTAATGTACAAGGTCTCATGTATGCTGCCATACATCAACATATTGGTGATCAATACTGATTGATTCCAAGAACTTCAAGGATCACCTTTGCCACATTTATCTCATGGTTGAAATGCATGTTTCAACAGTAATTGATACGAGAGTCACCAAACCGTACCTTCTTAACTTTCAAAAATGGTTAATAAGTCAAAATAACTCAAACAATTAGAAAAAGAAATGTTGTGAGCCTCAAGATCGATTTGTCATCTTCAAACCGTCACACCGACAGAGGACAAAGATCAGCTGGAATAGAAAAGGAGAGTTGTCTAACAGATGTCCTGTGACGTCACTTAGTGATCAATGATTGGGTAGAACACTTGCGCTTTTAACCTTAAACCAACAAAATAATAACAGAATTGCACGTCCCGTCTGTACTGCAAAATGTTCAGTGTTGTTCTAGACTAAGACCCCTTGTTGTACAATTACAACGTCACCGTTTAGCTCTTTAATTGATAATTTCTTTTTTTGAAAGACCAAATTTAACTATTAGCATTGCAAGGCAAGACAATAGGACCCATTGGTTATGTAAATGTGTTCGTTTAAAAACAAATCTTATTTTCAAATGTATTTTTTGGAGAGCTAAAGGTGATGTTGACATTTTTAATCGGGTTATATATGCTGACTCCAAGTTTAATTGCACTGGTGAGTCATCATAAACATGGAACATGGTCAGGGACTTACAAGAAGAAGCAGAACAATCACATGCCAGGGAGATTGCATTGCCTGAACTGTTACTCAGATATGATCCATAATAATATGACTGTAATAATAATCATAACGTTTATTTACATATAACCTTTCTCACACCCAAGGAGACCTTGCAGAGTAAGAAATGAACATGAATGAATACATGTAAAACATACATATCTACATTTACAAAATAAACATTGTTTACCGTTTTTATTTGACATCCTGCAACGCGAACCCTAACCTCAGCATGTTGGTGTACATTCCTTAACCTAACCTATCCTTCTAACTGCGTAATCTCTTCCTCCTAACATTTTGACCACTGCGCTCATGGTCGCAACTGCACTTGATTATAAAACAGACCTTCAATTGAAGACAAAAACGCCATGGAAGTGTATGGGCGGTGAGACATGAGCAATGCTAACCCTGGCCCTGACATGATAGACACGCCTCCAAGCTCACAATCAATGTAAAGCCCTTTAAACTATACGTTGACCAATGCCCTCGGCTATCCACAATATTAAGTCTTATTCGTCCTCCCCTACACCCTTTCCCTAGCCTGGCTCTGCCCTCATACGTACTTCCACTCAATTTTGATTTTGCTTCTGTACTAGGTCTGGCCATGAGGTACGTAAGTCAGATGTCTCCGGTTAATTTTCTACCGGCCAATCAGCGAACAGAGGGAGTGGCTGTCGTGCGCTAGTTTGTGTTGTAGTTCCGTAATGGCGGCGGAGAAAGATGCGAGCGAAGCCATTCGGTCCGAATATTCAGTCCATAAGCTAAAGCCAGAGCAAGAACAAGTTTTGCTGAGTTTTGTTGGTGGCCATGATGTTGTGGCCCTCCTCCCCACGGGGTTCGGGAACAGTTTGATTTTCCAGCTACGGCAGCTAGCTCTGTTACAGTATTGGTGAAGGAATTGGCTAAGGCGAACGCTAGCGATTGGTTATGGCAGATCAGAGTGGCTCTGGGCAGATCCAATAGTTTTAAACTACAACAGAGTACCCGCCTACAAGGAAGTCAACGCTTGTCAATGGAGCGAGCCCAGACTCTCTGTACAAATGAAATGTACGAGAGTCTGGTTAGGACCAGGCTACCCTTTCCCTGCTTAAAACGCAGAATCGATCATCAACATATATAGATTTTTTTCATGGATTTTAGTCTTGGGGGTCTAAGTATGCTTGTAGAGAGAATATCCGTTTTTTCTTTTTCAATCGGCGTCTCTCTTTTGCCTTGCTTCACTCTTTCATCCAGCTCTTCTCTCCCTTACTGATGTACTTCCTGTAATACAGGAAGTGTGAAGGAAGGCTGCATCAGGGCAGAAAGGGACATCGAGCATGTAGCAGTGAAAACAGATGTATGGAAACATGCGGGTAATTACTGTAATAACTGCTAAGGATAAAAGACATGTTCTCCGCTAGCTACCATACCTATGGTACAAAATCTAAAGGAGCTTGAAATTTGATATTTCCCGGCATGACCTCACTTTCGTTAGTAAGTAGTTATTATGTGATTACGATGTCTCAATCATCAGTTACTAAAACATGCCCTTCGTAAAAAAAAATCTACAGGTGAAGTAGTGGCATAGTTAAGAACAACAGATTTCTGTAAGCCTTACAGAAACGTCTTCCCTCAAAGTCCTGCTGGCCCGGGGCATGTCTGCCCATCAGGATCACTTCCTCATTCCCAGGGCTGTTCAGTAAACCATTTTTACATGAAAGTCTCATTACAGAGGCTGAACGAGGTAAAGACCCAGAGATGGAGGCAGAAGGACTGACTCCAAATTATCTGGGACCTTCAGGCCTTCTCAATTCTAAAGGTTTCAATGGTTGTTGTTTTTACTTTTAAATGACTATCCACAATCTAGCTGTTCTCAGTTTAAACATGGAGCCATCTCTGGAAGGCAGGCTTTCTCTTGGCCAGACATGCAAGTCCTGAGCGAGCTGGAGAGCAATAGAGAGATAGGAGAGAAAGAATGAGATAGGAGAGAGAGAGAGACAGAGAGAGATAGGAGAGAGAGAAAAAATGAGATAGGAAAGAGAGAGAGAGAGATAGGAGAGAGACAGAGAAGAGCGAGAGAAGAGCGAGAGATAGGAGAGAGGGAGGAGAGAGATAGGAGAGAGAGAGAGAGAGAGAGAGACATAGAGAGAGAGAGAGAGAGAGAGAGAGAGAGAGAGAGAGAGAGAGAGAGAGAGAAAAAAAGTGAGAGAGAGAGAAAAAGTGAGAGAGAGACATAGAGAGAGAGAGAGAGCGAGAGAGAGGGGGGGGTAATTAAAACAAGGGCACATGCAGGCCAGATGTATTAAGTCATTCAGGAAACCATGGATTCTATAAAAAATAACTGTTTGCATGGAATATTCTTTATTAAACCCTTGCTGTGCTCCAGGAGGCTTTTTGGCAGCCTGGCTTTGGTATGTACTCATACAGAGATCTTGGACGAAGCGCCCCTCCGTTTCAATTTTGTGGTTGACTGGTGAGGATGGTTAGTTGCCCTGATCAGCTTGGAGAAGCCACAGAGAGGAAACGGCAGACTTAAACTGGGAAAGAAATGCTTGTTAGCTCAAATCCTGTTGTAATGGTTAATGAAATACCCAGTCTGTATTTCTAATGTGTTTTTCTCAGCGTCGGCTCAAGACGGATTTTGTCGGTCCACCATATGTCAAAGTAGCCTACGAGGTCGCCCGGGCCTCGCTGAGGTCTGCGTAGCGTGTTGTCTTACGGTTTATGTCTGCATACTCATGTATCTGAACCACAGAGGAGGAGGGGTGGGAACCCAACCAGAAGGCCAACAGGCGACATGTGACTTTCTCAGGTCTGATCAGTCAGAGTGATCCGCTAACAGTACCAGCCTCTGTTTTGAACGTGTCCTCTGCTGACCACCTAATGGTTTTCATCAGGTTCACAACATGTCACTCAGTCGGCCCCAAAAGAGACAGAGGGGATGCTAAACAGTCAGGTAAGTCTTGCATGAGGGGCACACAATACTCCAGTCACCTACACAAGAAAGGGGGGAATGAAGAGGAAAGAGAGAAGAAGAAGAAGAAGAAGAAGAAGAAGAAGAAGAAGAAGAAAGACTAGGAGGATGAGGAGTGGGAAGACAGAGATGGCAGGAGGGTGGAGCAGGAAGAGGACAGGTGTTGGAGGAGGTTTTTTTTTTTGGGGTATTTTGTTTTCGTCTCCACCTCTGCTGAGTCGACGCACGCTCGTTACCCGGCACTCTCATTTACATATAGAGCACCCAGCCTTCAGGAGGTAAGTGGACTTTAACAGTCAGATAGCTCTCCTGTTTATTGCTTTTCATGCTGCAGTGAATACCTGAGAGGCACAACTTTTCAAACGTGACAGTGAAATCCATAGACAAATGACCACGGTCCAACAGTACTCCTCAATGACTAACCTGAATTTCCAATACTGATGGAAGGCTGCTGGGAAACAAACACCTACAACATCTGCCGCATCTACTCTGAGTATGTGGGTCAGATATTCAACTGCAGCTATGTTTCAGTTTTAATATCTGTTTTATCCACTAATGAGGAGCTGAATGAGAGATTTGGAATCCGAACCAGAACCATTAGGATGCTGGTCGATGTTGTCAATATAGCTGTTCTTCGAAACCTTTCAACAAACAAGCACCCATGTCAAACTTTGTCAAATACCTTGTCAAAACATTTAGACAACCAAGTAGATTACATTTTTATTTCCCCAACTATTAATTTGATGAGTGTGCTGCAAAATAAGGGAGAGAATGGTAAAACTGTCAAAAATACATCAGTTTGCATTTCCAGAAACTGATGTAATCAGTCAATGTCAGCTAATATGGACGGAAATTATATTACAGGCCGAAAAACAACTTTTGTTGTCTTGTCCAGTCAGCAACAGTCATGATTTATAGCTGTGGCATTATGTTAAACATAATCTTAGTTGTGCTGCAGGACTTACAAGTGATTTATAGTCATTCCATTCGCTTGTAAACCAGGGACAGGCCCGAAAGCATAGGACAGAAAAACATGTCAGCCTACAAGAAACATGATAAGAAATCACATGGTGGAAACTGAAGCTCAGGCCAGCGATGCAGATATAAACGGACAACTGCAGCAGCAGAAGCAATAAGATCCATCATCAATTCCAGGAATAGATTGAAACGTAGAGACGATTACATTCAATCAACCAAATGACACCACGTTCACCACCCCATCATTAACACCTTCATTATAATCATAATCAAATGATGCCTCTTAGTTTCTATGACTATGACTAGCCTCGGTTAGGGAGCTGCTCTGAGGTCTGGGTGTACTGCAAGGGCTGGGTCTATTTGCAACTGATCCTGTTTGCTCAGCTTTTTAAAGAAGTCTGACTGAGTGTTAATCTTTTGAGTAACATTAACAGATTGATAAGACCACCCTCTGACTCCACGACTGGAGGCCAGACCTCATGGTCTTCTTGTGAGGAACATGGGAAGGGCACGGTTGACGATTAACCCCCGCATGATGGAGACGTTGACTCAGTAGAGGCCGTGCACCCAAATTAGCCTCCAGCCTTGGGAAAATATGGACTGTGACTTTGAGTACTTATTGCTTCCCGGTTGAGCAGATCATACATCTACGCTATTGATTGGCCCCGCTGCTTTGGGGCTCTAATTGCGGTGCAGCTTCGCATTTCTCCGACAGTAATAGGTTACACAGAAGAATAAAGATGCAGTCGCTAGGTATCGATCAGGAGGAATCCACACCTCCAGCAAAATTAACGAGACAATGCATGAGGATCAATACAATTTCCCCCCCGCTCGGCAAAAGCACCGATTTTTTTTCCTTCTCCTCCACCGTCTCCCCACCCACACCCACACCCTCTCCGTCTGTTCTGTAATCTGAATAAAACTGCTGATTTGGTCTCGCTTTTCAAATGAGTCTCAGACTATTTAAAGTTCATCATGGAGTATCAATTGTGAAACCGCCAGAAATCTCTTTATGGATTAGCAGTGCTGGCTGCAATTGTTTAACTGTAATTGAGACAAGAGCTTTCCCTGACAGCGACAGAGCTGCTGTAAGGGTAATGAACACCCCCAGGGTTTGGGCCGTAGATTCGTTTCGGCAACTCTTATCATCCGACACGTGAACATTTTCCAACTCATCATTTACTGTCTTCAGGTGTCTCTGAAGGTAATACCAGGTCACCAGACTGTCTGGACATCTTTCTCCCCTGGTTTATAGAAAAAGCATTGTAAGACGCTGACTCAAACGCGTGATCTAGAGTTTGGCTGAATTTGTCTCACACTGTAAATGCCCTGGATAATTAGAAGGTGGGGTATGCAGGCTGGAGAATCAGAGAGCACTCACACATGTAATCACCCTTGCTCCAATGGTGCCTACCACCCCCTCAGCATGCTCTCCAAGAGAAATCTGCAGCTTCCCTCAACACGTTCTAGAATGAACAGCCCTGCTCTATTTTACGCTCAAGGCCACATCAGACTGGGGAGAAAGGAACGGACCTTCTCTGTACAGGTTGATGAGGCTGGTGTGTGTGGTGGCCAGGGGTGCGGCTGTGTGTGTGCGTCTGTGTGTGTGGTTCTATGTGTGTGCGTGTGTGTGTGTGGTGGCCGGGGGGCGGCTGTGCGTGTGTGTCTGTGTGTGTGGTTCTGTGTGTGTGCGTCTGTGTGTGTGTGTGTGTGTGGTGGCCGGGGGGTACTTGTTGAAGCCTTCCTTCCCAAGACAAGCATGAGGACAATTCAATTACATTCCATTTATTAATATCCCCAAAAATGGGAGTTGAATTGAATTAGGTTGAATTGAGTTAGGTTGAGTTGAACTGACTGAATTGAATTCAGATCATGCATGCATGGGCTGGCTCTTACATTCCTGTGTTGTCTTCAAATTAGAAGAGATTGCTCTCCATATTGATGAGAGGGCTCAGTTCAATCCCTTGCCCCTGAGTACTACTTCATAACGAGCGTCTTTCCTGTGAGGGCTTTGTGTGTGAGCAGACTTTAAAACAGAAACAGATGTAACTCTGATGGCCTACTAGGTTTCACTGTGACATCAATGATCTATATGGGTACTCCATAAAACTCAGCAGTGATGAGTTCACACTAGGACCGGTTTTACGGAGTCTGTAACCTGTTGGGTTCCCCTCTCTCACATAAGGTTTTACAGTTGTGGAGAATGTTCAGGAGCACAGGCTGCAGACCATCTTGCAGCCCGTACAGGCAGATAAACACTTCAGTCTTTATGTTTCTAGGTTTTTTATTTATTGTATTTTATCCATGTTTAATGATGGGAACTTGGAGCACTTTTATCAGATTTTGTCAGATTTAATGTTTACTGTCTGTGCTGTTTGTAAAATGTGTTAAGATGTATTTTCTTGTTTTTTGTTGTTGTTTGTTTTTTTACACTGCTGACCAAATCTACCTGCGGGCACAAATATATGAAGCTGAACCTGAATGGGGTGGAGGATGAGGGGACCAGGAGGACTGGCGGGCTGATGTTCCTGTCATCCCGCGTCCACCCCCAGCAGCAGTGAGTAACAACTTCACCCTCTCAGGAAGGCTCTTATCACAGAGGGATGCCTCCACCACACAATGCAGCGGTCGGACGTTAAGGGTAACTACCGTAGCAGGACCGGTGGGTTAGAGCCTCCCTCCAGCACGGATGATGGACGAGAAAGAATGACAGAAACATTAGACTCTCTCCTCCTGTCTCCTGAGGAGATGATGACATCCACTTACTGTACCTGTACTAAACTCCATGGAACCCAGAGGTGTAGTCCAGGGTATACGCTGGTATACGGCGTATACCTACTTATTTTTCAGTCAGCATTGCGTATACCCACTTCTAAATCCCCCCTGATGCGCATCATTCAGTAATATCTGTGAGTCAGATTGCCTATTTTCTTCCTCGGGGATAGTGAAGCCATGACCCACCCTCCTCTGCCTCTAATTGGCTGGTACTCGCTGCTTTCACTGATTAGATTGGTTAACTTTAGGCATGAGGACTGATGAGCCAATCAGAGGCAGAGTAGGGCGGGTCATGCCGAGGAAAATATCGCTAATACCTCAGGTGCCAGTGAAAAAAAAAAAAAAAAAAACTCAGGTGCCGGTGCCACTTGACTACGATAACGGCAGCAGACCAAACAACAGATGAAGAAATGACACAAGCGGCGGTGTGCCACCCCAGTTGATGGAAGACATCATTCTGAGGTAAGTTTTAAGGTGGTTTCCAAATGAATCATTATTTTAAACTACTGGCAAATTTCCAGTGACTGCACATTTAGAGGAGAAGAGATGTTGCCGCCAATAGTTAGTGCGAGTCGGCTAACGTTATGAAGCTAGCTACGTAGATTGGGATAATGTGGGGAAACCGGGGCATTGTTGGTTTTACATTTTACATTCATCCAGGCTGCTCTTGTGACCAGTAGTAACTACAAACTGCTCCTAATCAAGTCATGATCATTTTATAATAGTGTGCAAGTAGAAATTACATATTTTTGGGTAAACTAAATCATAGTCTTACATGTCACTGTTTCTAAAACAGGGCTTTTTTCTGGACTACTTAAAAAAAAAAAAAGGTGAATACTGAGAGTATACCCACTTCTCCAGGGACCACTACACCACTGATGGAACCCAATGGACTCCTGATTACATAGCTGCTCACAAGGAACTCACATGGGGAAGGGATGACTGTCCGTTCGGATATCATCTTGCAGCTGTTTTGAGGGAGCGTAGGACCGAGTCAGATGTGGAACTGTGTGGAATCTTTAAATCAATCTCTTTCATCTTCGCTGATTATTCATTCTTGATGACTTATCTGGGTGGATATTTGCTTTAAACTTTTACTGATTAAATGCATCCCAGTTTTAAAGAGGTTCTTGCCAACGCCCAGAGCTGTGAATACACACAATCTTTATCTATTCCCAGCTAAGAGAAACAAAGAGAGAAGAAGATACCAATGGTTAGGGAGATACTGGGAGAGAGAGAGAAAGATGCTGAGATAAAGACAGAGAGAGTGAAAGAGAAAAAGAGAGAGATAGAGAGAGAGAGAGAGAGAGAGAGAGAGAGAGAGAGAACAGAGAGAACAGAGAGCGATAGAGATCTCCTATCAGATGATCTGCCACCAAGGCGATATTCTCTCCTCTGTCCTCAGATCCATATCACTAATAATGGGCCAGGATTAGAATACAAGATTAGAATAGAGCAGCTTTCCCCTGCTCCTCTGGGACCACGTCTTTCATTCACACTCCAAACAACCAAGCTCAAATGTGTGGAAACATTTGTAGAGCTTCCTCCATGTGAAAAACACGTCATAATACGGTGAAAATGGAACATTTGTAGGTGGGTTCACAAAACATCGCATAACACAGTGAAATTCCTAAAAGAGATCAATTTATATTCATGCTGTGCTCCAAGAAAAAAGATTAATACAAATCTGAATTAAGACTTAATGTCCATGGCATTTATTAGCATTTCTTCTTGTCTCCGGGGTAACAATAGCAGGTATTTACCATGAAAGAGAAAGGGAAAGGAAAGACAAAAATTAATTGCCACATCATCTCGCCTCAGAATTGATCAAGCTCTCCAGACCCACAGGGGACAGTGATACTACAGCTGACACTGACACACAGGACCAAGTTAACGTGATTGCGTTTTCTAATAGTGCTCCCCTTTTTTGCACTAAGATTTTCTTCTCTATTAGGGCGTGCAGCAGTATATTCTAACGTGCCGTGCGCATTATGTGGAGATCCAATTGGGAGTGTGACATTAATGGCTGAGAGCAAGTGTTGGGCCGCATTACAATTCAACCTCTCTGATGAAAGCCATTTCTGCTCCCTTTTTACCGCGTTGAAATCTAAAACGCGTGCAAGAGGTCCTCCACACACAAACACAATGAGGCCGCTCCATCATCTCTTCTCTCCATCTCACCCTCTCTCTTGCCCTCTTGTCTTTCCATCTATCCATCCCCGCTTCTCTCCATCTCTTCTCTCTCCCACTCTCCCTCCTCTCTCCCTCTCTCCATCCCCTCCTCTCTCCATCTCTCCCTCCTCTCCTCTCTCCATCACCTCTTATCTCCATCTCTCCTTTCTCCATCTCTCCATCCCCTCCTCTCTGCCACCCCATGCCTCCATCCCTCTCTCCAACTCCATGCTGGAGAGGTCTGTGAGACTCATTAGCGCCTGCGTTGGTGTTTCATACAGTCTTTCCCCACAGGCATCACTAGCGCCATTAGCTCAGCCCAGCGCTCTATTTTCAAACTACCCGGATGGCCAGACGGATGGCTTCCAAAACATACGCGCAGCTTCTTTCTTTAATTAGCATTTTTCAAACATCAATATATTTTTCTTTGCCTCTCAGGATTAGACTCTGCTGAATTAATTATTAACAGTCCTGCCTTCCTGTTTTTTTTTCTTTCCTTTGAAAGCAGTTGCGGTTGCTCTCTCTTTCTCTCCATCTCTCGCTCCTCTCCCTCTCGCTCCATTTCTCTATCTACCACTCTCTCTCCATCTCTCTCTCCATCTCTGTCTCTCTCTCTTTCTCTCTCCTTCTCTCTCACGTCGGAGGCAAATGTGGGATGGGCTCTCAGGGCTGAGACTCCCCCCAGGTGAGCTCAAATTATATAGGACATGTTTTGTGTGTAAAATTATCCATTTGGGCTAAATCAAGACCACAAGCTGCTTAAGTATTCATGATTGCTACAGAGCAATAGCCTGTGCCATCCCCAGGCCTCAACCATTAAAAATCTGCTCAATGACTGAAAAAAAAATCTAATTATGTATATGTTTCCCCCTTCGTTAATAAATGGTGTCTTAAAGCGATGATTTAGGTCGAAAGTAGTGTCAGATATTCAGTTTTGTATAAAATCCCTCCGGTGAAGAACTCATTTTTGCAGTGCAGCATCAAGTCTGAGGAACATTAGCACTGTGTAATCCATGGAGGGTAATATCTCTTTCAATCTGTCATCAGACAGGGGTGCTAGACTTGAGAGGAGAGATTGGATTCCATCCACAGTTACCTGAGGAGATAGAGTTGAAAAGAGGTGAGTTAACCTTTTCTCCTCTTCTGCCCAGTGACTGGGGGTGTGTGTGACTGGAGCCCAGAGTCTATCTCTCTCACTCTCTCTCTCCCACTCTCTTTATGTCTCTCTCTTTCTCTGAATCTCTCTCACTCTCTCTGTCACTCACTCTCTTTCTGTCTCTTTCTGTAACTCTCGTTCTCTCTCACTCACTCTCTTTCTGTCTCTCTTTCTCTAACTCTCTCGTTCTCTCTCTCACTCACTCTCTTTCTGTCTCTCTCTTTCTCTGACTCTCTCTTTCTCTCTCTCACTATCTCTCTGGGCATTTCAGCCACATCCACAGACAAAGTAAAGGAGCACACATGGGATAAATACCCATAATCGCCTCAGAACAATGAAAGAATTACACACAGGAAATAGCTTCCTCGTATTACGGGTGTGTACAATGTACTGCATTAACAATGCAATGGGAATTGTCAAGATTATGGAACCGGGATTACAGTTTTTCTCGATTGGTTACACACATTTTCTGAATGCATACCTCATACTCTCAGAACTCTACACACAAATAAAAAAAACACACACAATGGGCAAAACCCCTCACTTCTCCTGCAAAATTAAACTTAACATTCAAAACAATGTTATTTAATCTCAAAATGGTATTTTGTTTTCAAATGACAAACACAAACCATCATATGAATAGACATTTATAAGAACCATTTGAACACCGATGTGCTCAATGTAAAACACTATGATGAATGGAAAACACTTCTTCTTCATTCATCATAGTGAGTTAGGCCTTTTTTTGTTCAGTGTTACATTTACTACAGACAGTACATACATAAGTGTGTTGTAAAATATTTGAGAATATTGTTTTTATACTCAGAACACAGAAATACACGGTAACAAATATATTTTACATATATGTACACAGTGTACATCCCAACCAACACAAAGTTGCACATACAGCGGTTTACATACAAAACAACAGAATCATTTACTGTATAGTGTATACAGTTACATTATTATTATTTTTCTTTGTATTTGCCGTAATGTTATGGCGTTATTTTCTAGGACCATGTTCATGATTTCAGTTTCCTGTTCAGGAGACAGAAGACGTTCCCGACCACCTTGTGTTGGTAATCTTTCAGTTCTGCCAAACATATAGTAAAATACTGTAAATACTGTGTAGGAATACAAAGTAGGAATACATTTTCCAAATACTTGAAACATACTTTATTTTTACAGTCCTACAGAACAGTCCACAGGCAATACTTTACTACTGTACTCATTGAGTACTGTATTGATATGCAGTAGGCCTACTGCAATTTTGTAGTGAGAGTAGATTTCTTACCTATTCTCATTTCGGAAAGTCCCGATGATGGATGCTACAGTGTACCTGCTCAAATTTGGCTGTACTCTTTGCCCAGCCTCCCTCATTGTTAGACCATGGTTGACTACATGGTCAACCAAAGCGGCTCGGATCTCATCAGAGATTATGGTCCTTGGCCTTCCTCATCCTCGTCCTCCCTGTCCTCCTCCTCTTACTCTCACTCCTCTGCCTCTGTTTCCAATGTTGGCATCCATTGCTCAAAAACAGAAAAGGTCACCTGTTGCCCTTTTATTCTAATGCTCTGATTGCTAATTGTAAAACTGTGTGACAGGTGTTTGTCCATGCGATGAGTCAGTGTGCGTATTTGAATGGCAGTGTGTTCTTTGTGAAAACAAAAGATTTTCTTCATGAAAATTGTGCCAAATGCAGAGAATTGTGTGTAGTGTTTTGAAAAAAGTGTGTGTTAGAACTGCAATTTGAGTGTAAAGCAGGAATTGTGCTTGTAGTTTAGCACAATTGGTTCATGGGGTTGGTGCATGAGTTACATGTTGTGGTCATTGTGTCTCAAGTACCAGTATTTGTGTGTAAACAATTGAGAAAAACTGTAATGTAAATTCAGTTTTATGTAATGTGGTCAAATTAGAAAGAGGTGAACATTAGTAAACATTAAAAAATAATATAAACGTAAAAAGATTATTCGCATCAACCCTGACATAATATATCCCACTTCATTATATAAGTTTATTATGCAAGTTGTTATGGGAGTTTGCATAGTTTAAACTTGCCCCTGTTGTTGTTATAGTGCAATGTCCCCTACTGCACTACTTTACTCCATCCTACTCTCTATTATGATCAGTTCTGATCCTCACAACCCTGTCATAACCCTGTCATACTGTCCTCCATTCTATTCCACTCTCTGAGATCACTGTGGGGACTTCAAGTGTCGGATCAATATATATTTGCCCAGTCTCAGGTAGATTACACCTCAGGTATAAAATACTTCTTGTGAAGATAATTACTGAAGGTCAGTTCTCCATCTCTGCAGAGTTATTAGAGTTATTATGTATTATCCAACCACCCACCATGATATTTTTCCAAAGTCTCCCGGCTCCTGCTCTGAATAGTCCTCACCTCTGTATCTGCAAACCATTGAATTGTTCAGCTGTCTAACCACAAGGACGATAGTACTCTTGTTAGTGAAATATCATAGAAATGGTTTTCTTACTTTTGCCAGAAAAAAAATTCACACAAATTCACAGTTGTCGACTTTGGCCAAAGCCAACGTTTGGTCTCCTCATGTTAGTCGATAAAGCTGAACAGTGTTAAATTATGTTTCTAGTTTTTGGCATGGTTGACACAGTGAATACCTAAGTAGATTGATTTGGGGGAAACTAGATGTTAATAGTTTAGGACAGATGTCTATAGAGCCCACAGAGCCAATTTAGTTTCTGGGTGAAAAATATGCAGACAGGCCACTCTTTGTCCACAGCCACAGCCTCACAGTTTTACTGCCACAGAAACTAAAGTCTATACAGATTATTTAAAGCCTGCATGATAAAAAAGAAAAAGAACACATTTAAAGCTAAGTAATCAAACAATAAATTAAATAAAAGTTTTCCAAGTTTTGCTAAGTGTGCTAGCCTGTTTAATATTTCATCTGTACGTAATTACATTCTTTCAATCTGGTGTTAGTAATAAGCACCACAGAATTGAATGCACACACCCCATAAAGTTCTCAAAGTTTGTCCAATCCAGTGAAGTCAGCCTGTAGTTTTGTTGACCTCTATGGAAAATTGTCTTGAAGAAGTATTGTTGGAGTATAGGCAACACACACACACATAGGTTTGTTTATCTATCCTAGTGGGGCCTGAACATTCACAACCATTCAGAATAGTGTTATCTCTGACCCCTAACCCTTAACCCTAACCCTTATTGTAATTCTAACTCTAACCCTAAAACGCCCTGAAAAAGATCAAGGTTTTCATACTTTACTATACAAGTGAGGCGATTTGGTCCCCACAAGGATAGTTAAATAAGAGCACACACACAACACAATTAACGCAAACCAATTTGAGTATTCACCTCTTTGTGTGTGTTTTCTTATGATGTGCAAATCATTCAATTTAACTGAGGAATCCTACTGTGATAAGGGTTTTGACATTCTCTGAACTTTGTTTCCAAATCATAGTTAAAATTAATCTCATGATAATGATTTTTCTTTTCTTTTCGTTTACTTGGTTGGGGTTGATAGTCTACACCAGCTTTGTCTTGACTGGATGAATAAAATGCTGTTGACAAGCTTTGATGCACTCAGACTCTAATGTCTTGTTCTCTCTTGAACAGCTGACCTCTCTCCTGCGCCTCTCTCACAGTGAGAAAACAGCCCAGAGTCAAGGAAATTAAGGAAAAATTGGATCATGATAAGTATCCAAGTGGAGATGCAATCATGTTGATAAGCATATTTGAAGGTAACCGTTCTAAAAGCTTGGACACTGACAACACAAAGCAGCAAAACCCAGCTACACTGTCCCTCAATCTGAAAGGTCTTCAATAATTCAGTCAACGGACAACTTCATTGGGTAAGGACTGAATCGTGATTTTGTTCTATCCCTGGTGGTATTAACATCATAAAGTATGCAACAGAAGTCGAGTTAGTTGTTTTAATCATCTTCGAAGAAAGCCCTAAATTAATTCATGCCTCAAGGGGTCTGTGATGATGAGATGAATGTCCTATCCAAGAACGTTATCTTGAGGAAGGCATTCTCTCTGTATGTGCACCCATCCTCTCATCTGAAATGCAACAAAGGCAACGCGATTTTGATGCAGTTTCTTGTTAAAGCTTGTGAATTATGTTTGCGGTATAGAATGCTTGGACGGGAGGGTAAGAGAAAAGAGAGAGGAGAAAGAGAGGAAGAAAAGGTGAGAGATGGAGGAAAACAACGAGAGCTACGGAGAGAGAGTTAAAGAGAGAGAGAGAGAGAGAGGGAGAGAGGGTGATAGAGAGAATGAGAGGGTGTGGAGAAATACAGAGAGATGGAAAGAGGTTGAGAGAGAGGCGGAGAGAGAAAGAGAGAGAGAGAGAGAGAGAGACAGAGATCTGTCAGTAATCAACATTGCATTACCATGGGCTCATCTCTGCTGCACACCTCCATGTCAGTCCTGCGGCAGCGCCCATCGACTGTAGTTGCGTCGCAGGTGCCTCTGCTGCCACACGAGGCTCCGATGGCATTTGCCCGGGATTGGTCTGCCATCTGTGGATGACATGAGCTGTTTGCCCATTTCCTTGTGTGACTCCCACTCTGCAGAGGAGAGGAAGGGAGAACATCACTCCACAGCTGTTCCCTGCTCCCCTCCCACCTGCCTGCATCACACCTGGAGGGTGTGGATCATCTGCTTTCTTCTTCTCCACTTCCTGCAGGTTCAGGAAATAATATTGTTGTTCTGTTGTAAGTTGTTTCTCTGTATGTTCTTCTTTTGTATACAAGTTGCAATGATCCCCAACACACGCACACACACACACACTCAAACACACACTCAAAGAGACATACACTCGAGCATACACACACAAAAACACACTCAAACACACACATATTGGGAGGGAAACTAAGTCAGTTACTTAAGATCAGTTTGCACCCTGGTCCAACATGCTCAACTCTTCCTTTTGTTACTTTGAGACACAAGCTTTCTTTTTGCATACATTATTTGTGTAGAAAACCAGTCCCATAATATGTAATACTGCCTCTCTGAGGACCCTAAAAAGCCTTTCAATGCTAATGACAAAAAAGCCTATAATTTAAGGATTTGCATATTTTGTCAAAGCAGGAATGTTTTCCCTCAAAGAATTGTAGTTAAATGAATTTCACAGTCTGAAAGACACATTGTCCTTTACAATGCGCAGGTTTTGCAACCAAAAAAGCAACCGCACTTGGCTTTAATTAAATTACTCCTCATTTAAAGAGCTTTGGGAAAAAGAGACTACACTAATTGAATGCATACAAACAGGCCGAACAATGGATTGTCAAAGTAATGAGTAGATGTTGTAATACTTTTAGAATTACTGGTATAATTCTTGTTGAGAAGGTAGCACTTTTTATCGTAGATTTTTATTTTTTTACTTCCAAGCATAGACTCCATGTGATCCTTGCACCAGGAAGACAGCACACAGATTTGACGAACCTGCTCTCAACTCTCTCAGCCTTCATAATGATGACACACAACTTCTCTGTCAGTTACAGGGCAACTCTTGGCAGACTCCTTCCTTTAACGAGAACGAGTTCCCGTACGTTCATGCTTGGGCCTAAACAAATGTCTTCACCTCCTATTTTATTCGTGACATCACCCCTCATGACAATTTAACTGTCTGGTGAAAGATGTGTTGCGTTTAATTAATTGAACTGCAAGGCCGACCGAAAAGACGATTCTGGGCTGTTGCTTCTCTGCATTTCTAATTATCTAAACACACAACTCAGCAGAGTGATTGAAAGTGAATCGGTCTTTCCCTTTGACTGACATTGATCGATTTCAGCAGGAGATGAAAGTCAGTGGATCTTACAAATGAAGCAGTTTTGATGTCGGGACTGTGGAAATGATTACAAAGGTGTCCTCTTCGTCAGACATCCTCAACTTCTTTAGACGGTGAGACTGAGAACAAGAACATTTCTGGAGCAGAACATTTCACCAACAGAAATAAAGAAATACTAAAATAGGCTTCATGTGTGGCTTTCTGCGCCGTTAGGAAAGGAAACTGATATTCCACATTTAAGAGCAGTTACAAATACCCTGCAAAAAACTTTCCCCAGAATAACTCCAAACAGATTACATTATGCTCTTCCAGCACATCTGAGGATTTAATGATGGCCCACTTCTAACCTGCACCCAGAAGCCAGCTCTAAAATGGCACAGTCGCTATCTCTCATGTGTGCAACGTGGCCCTCTTGAACTTTGCTTCGCATGTGACCAGAGAAATTCATTTTGAAAGGGCAGATGCATGATGGGTAAAAGCATCAGGTGACCCAATAAACAGGCTTGATGGAGATTCACTTGAACGTTAATTCCAACTCTGGAGTGGCGTCCGCTTTGTTCGGGAGAGTCTCTCTCTCTCTCATCCAGTCAAGCGCAAGACATTATCTCCTCTCACTTACCTCTGACATTTTAACATTTAGATCCTGACACGGACGCTGTAGAGAAGGAGAAAGAGAGAGAGGGAGAGAGGGAGAGGGGGGGGGAAGAGGGGGAAGGGGAAAGAGGCAGGGAGGAAGAGCAGAAGAGTTTAGAAGAACAAGTAAAAGAACAACCTTGTCTTTTGATACACAGAACAGGATAATAATACACGGCGTATGAGACTGTGCTCTGTGGACTTGTTCAGCGACTGTCTGGCGTTTGTCTTTTGACAACAGACAATACGTGATTTTAAAATGTGGGAGCGCAGTATGGTGGTGGGGGGTGGGGGGGGGGGGGTAGGAGGACAGTTTGTGTGTGTGGTACATTGATATCACTTCACACAAAAGCACACTCATACACACACTGTAATGGTGCAGTATTGAAAGTTGAACTGTTGTCAGACAGGTTTGCTTTCAAAGTCTTCACAGTTGACATGCCCCCCCACCCCTCTCCCATCCCCCAGTAGTTTTCATGTATGGGTGAGTAAGATGGAGAGATGGGGTAAAAATGAGAATGTAAGAGAAAAAGACAGAAAGGGAGAAAGAAAAAAAAGTGAGATTACTGTAAAAAGTTAAGACAGAAAGAGGGTCAGAGCGAGAGAGATAAAAAGAGAGAGAGAGGGGAAGAGAGAGAGAGAGAGAACGAGTTTTTAAGTAGAGGTGACAAGGGATTGATGTTGCCTGAGAAAACAAAGGAACAAGCGTGCTGCCAGTGCTGCCTCCCACACATATCTGTCCCCATGTATGAGTTTGAGCTCCGGAACGTTCTAACTTCAACGTTCTAACAGCTAAGACTAGATGTTAGTCAGTGCCCCCCTGCTGTTTCAGATCTCCATCAAAACAAGTTAAAAGTTACAGGCAAGTTAAAAGACAAGTAACACACACACAAGCGATGATTACAGCGAGTACACGTGTAAGACGTGTAAGACGTGTGCACATGAAAGACAAACAGAGAAACACAAACAGGAGCTTCTGGAGCTATGCCTGCAATCTGTTATAAGTCCTGACTTATCCAGGCCAGTGTGAGAAAGGAAGGAGGGTGGATGAAGGAGATAAAAGTTGCCTTCTAGGTTCACAGACTGGAATCAGGAGTGGCCAGTTACCAAGACTCAGGATTTACGTCTATCATGCTGAGCTCTTCATCTGCTTTGTTCTCAAAGCTTTGCAAGCAGACTTGTTTCTCCTGACATCCACAACAGACAACTCAAGTAGCCTCTCAGGTTAATACCTGTGTCTCTGTAATGAAATGTTTTTAACATATTTCTCTCTGAACCTTAGGGATCAACTCTCTATGGACGCTTGAATAGAACAAATCAGAAGGAGGATGGATTCAGAATACTTCCGTGCATATTTTTCTCAATTTATATATTTCCAGGACCAAACTTTTGACTGGTACTGTATATAATTCCAGGAAGTGATCGACATTGATGACTGCGTTTCCAGTTACTGCCATTACCTTGTCTTGGTATTGTCACGCCATTCTGGAAGCATTTGGAATCTCACTTCATCTCTCTCTCTCTTTATCTATCCATCTAATTCTTTCTCTCTCTTTCTGTCATTTTACGAGTGTAAAAGCATAGTAGTGGCCTGTCTAATCCCGCTGGTGAGACAGAATGTCAGAGAAAATAACAGAAAATAGATTTGAGCTGTTCAACCTTGACACCCTGAGCCAGGCAGAGCCATCTAAATCACCAACAGGAAGAACAACAGGCATCCAATAGAGAAACAGAATCAAAGCCTTGCTCTCCAGAAACAGACCTGTGAATAAAGAATACATTCCTTACGGCAATCCTAAACATAAAATAACACAACCTGCTCCCCCTTCCAAAAAGAAAAATCTCTCTGCTCACCCAGGGGGCCGGACCAACTCAGATTAATTCTCTCCGCTGGGCTGGGTAGACACAACCTCACCGGCGATGAGTGGGAAGAGAGGAAAAAAATATAAACACAAAAAAAGAAAGAAAAAATGCTAATGAAAAAACAGCGTCTGCTTGACTTAATGATGGTGTTGGGATTACTGGGGACCACCAGTTCACTGGTGCAGAAAATGGGAATGTGCTTGTGAGGGCAAAGCCGTCTGCTGGAGCCTGAACCACATGGTCCTACGAGACATCATAGCAAGCTCAGCAGAAACCGGGCCGAGCCCGAGCTGAGCGACCCACGGGGCTAATTGGAACTAATTGGAATTATTGGAAAAATAACCGCATTCCAAAGACTCCATTGAATCTTCCGTGCATCGGCGACGAATAGGCCTGCATGGATAGAATCCGCGAACTAAAAAGTAATCAAGACCCCGTTGTTCGTGTCGCACCTCTGTGAACTGAAAACGGAAAGGTGGAGATGTCTTTCTTCTGTTGAATTTGTGTTCAGTCGTGATTGTTTCGTGATATTTCTCTTTTATGTTGTTCAGCCTTTCTTCTCCTGAGTCTCTCAGGTTCAGTGTAGTCACATGAAACTCTTAGACAGCCTCCGCCTAGCTTTTGTTGTGATGTCAATCAGGACAGGAGTTTGTCTCAGTTCATTCATTGACAGAGTGTCATTCTTTGTGCTTGTTTTTTCCAATATGTTTTTTTCTCCTCAATGTGCCAATGACTTCTGGTGCAAAATGTGTTCACCTAATTGGGCTGCATTAACGAATGTATGAAATTACATGGTTGTCTTTGTGTTTGTGTAAATGAGGTAGCTATGTTGCCCTCATCTACAGTAGCTATTCATTCATTCTGGCACACCTGTATTAGTTTGTTCGGTGTTTGTAACCAGCAGTCACCAGCCTTGTAGACACGAAAGAAATAATAACTTTTTTTAGTTTTAACAAATTGACAAGACAATCGGATGGAAAAAATGCAGTGTAATGGATGACACAGACACTAAACGTAATAGCGAGTTGCAGAACACCAGTTTATTAAATTAATAAACCATAAATACCAAACACCATAAAGCCAAATTGATCAGAACTAAGATCCTGGTTGACTTTATATGGAGAGCTTAGGTATGCTAACTTCAGAGTTTGGCCATTGACATGTCTTTTTTAGACACATTTGGTGTGAGATTGAGTCAATGAAGTGGTAAACAGGTAAAGAATGGATGGAGAGTTCTTGTTGTCGAGGAAGGTTATTATTGAGCTCACGGTACTGGTTGAGACCCAGAGGCAGACACACAGATGGGTAACTCACAGGGCAGACCCCAGATCAGATTCAATAACAGGCTGGGAGTGAGTGTGGAGGGCTGGGCTGATCCTGGACCAGTGCTCGGGGTGCTAGCTGGGAAGCTGGGAAGCAGAGCTTCCTGTGTGAACGACCCCTCGGAGACGACAGAATGGAGAGCTAATGAAGAAGCACACCCCAAGGCTGAGTCTCTCTCACCGCAATGCTCCATCTCCTCATATTATCCTACAACAACAAAGCCCTCACCCTGCCTCATACCTCCATCCCTGCATCCCCAACCCTTCTCACCCCTCCATCCCTCCATTCCCTCTGTCCCATCATCCCCAACCCTGCTCATCTCTCTATCTCTCCATCCCTTCATCCTTCTGCTGCCTCTAGCTAAGCTTCGCACACAGGGGGCTGGGAACTGGAGTGTTCCTTTCCCATCCTTGCTTTGGGACTTCTGTGTGTGTCAGTGTGTGTCCTATGCGTTACAGGTTTTCACTTTTCGAAGGGGAATGTTTCCAAACCATGTTCTTGTATGCCAAAAATACTTTTAACAGTGATGTGAGTTTTCCCTGAGCCAGTGTGAACCCTCTATTCATGTATCCGTCAACTTGTTTCCATCGCTGCGAACAGACGGTTGCAAACGACCTCAAGTGTAACGAGCGTCGGACGCAGGGTGGGATCCTGTGTGAGGCTTACTTAAACAGTGTTAGAGGACAAGGTCATGAAACCCGGCAAACAGAGCAATGAGGATAATCCAAAGACAAGGTCAAGGTACAGGCTGAGTTCTTAACATACACTAGAACAAGACTAGACTAGAAAACGCTCTATGTTTCCCAGATAGCATATGGATTGTTTACTGTAGAGGGAGGCTGACAGGACACACAGTGCTGCTGGTTGTCTGACTGTCAACAGCTACAGATGACATCGTTAAAACAGACGCTTCTATACGTCAAACCATGTCGAAATCCATACTCAATCCTAGAACCAATATTAAAACCACTGTTCCGATAAATCTATGAATTAATCTTAAGACTTAGATGGTTGTACAGAGCTAAGAAAGGCCTGGACATGATAGGAAGTCCAAGACACAGGGAGAAAATGCTCAATACTAATGAGCAAACAGCCCTGTACAGCAGGGAGGTCGGGTGCAGCCACCTGGTTGGTTGCTCCATGGAGCTGGGCGTTACGCACACTGCAGAGGACAGCAATCATTTTCTGCCATTTTCATTAGGTCGCAAAGTTGTAGAAAGGCATAGAAAGGTAAAAGAAAAAGTAAGATATAAATAGATTAATAGAGAGAGAGGGGGATCTGTTTCCTTGGTAAAGTGTGGTAAACACAGTCTTGACTCTTTTCATCAGACTCCCAGCTGTGAGCAATCATGCATGAATACGTCTAGAGCGAGATCAATCAATACACCCCCTCTCAAAGTTAACTCACCGGAATCCACTCTAATCAAAGTTGTCACTCCACCAGACACTAAGCAACTATACCCTTTTCACATCAGTGTGTAAATGCCAATAACCTTAAACCACTCAGTTCTATCTTACTGAACAATCAGCACAGCCTGACCACACTGAGAAAACATCCATGGCTAGACTCTGAGGCTTCAAACCACCACGGTTATAACGTATTTAATGTAGCAAGGACGGTAAAATTTGGAAAAAAGCTGCATGGAAAAGTTGTAACATTTTGTGAATTAAAATTTTTCTATTTACCCAAATAATTGTGTTGTGTAATATGTTTACGTTCATGAAGTTTATGTAAAATAATTCCTGGGTCCCGCGAGGATATTATAAACAGTTTTTGTTTATTTCCACTTTATTCTGTTGCCGTCACATGATCATGTACTTCATGTACATGTGTTGTTGTTGACACATCTCCTCTAAGAGCTATCTTACTGCTGTACTTGGCAGCCTATTTTAGCCTCTAATAATAACCTAAACCTACAATAAATGCTATGAATGCAAATCTCAGTCATTAGCATCAACAATGTACGTACATAACAAGATAATTTGAATAATTGAATAATACTGAAAAACATACTGAATAATTCACTTACAACAGAGACTATCGTGAGCTGAGAATGACAAATAAACGCAGCTAGTTCAGGCAGGGCAATCGGGCAGCGCGCGTCATCCTTTGTCGGGGACGTAAGGCATCTTACTCCACCTTCCTTTCCTCCGCCCACTACTACACCCACCCATTGGGCCACGTCCAATGGTTGGGTGGGTTCACGTCCTTCAAAAGATGCGCGGATACGCCACACTCACCCCGGTTGTTGTATGATCAGTGCTGCTGCCGCCCTCCACCATCCCCTTCTCCCCCATGCTGTCTGTCTGTTCTATTCTTCAGGGGGATTATATCTCTATTGCTCCCTGCCTCATATGTCGTGTATGTATGTGTCGCATCGAGGAGGCAGAGAGTGCTTCCCTTAGATCATCCACTCCGCAAAAGTCAAACCTACATGTCCATGTCATGTAACAATAAATGCTCAACTCTAATACGTGATTGTCCTGACTGAACTAAGAATGTAGCAGTATGTATGCAGTAGATCAGTAGAAGGTCTGTGCGAGGTAACGACTTCAATCGAGTGTTGAGGTGTGAGAGCCTTCACCAAAACACACCTCGATCAAACAATACTTCCCCCCCTTGTATCCTTCAAAATGAGGAACGTCCACCATATAGAAAGTGACACACCAGATATGGGTTGCTGTCAGAGCAGGAGCTGGTGTTGCTTGCAGCGGGGCCATACATCATAGTAAATAATTCACTGTGGAGTAGACCTCTGCCCAGAGCCCGCTGTGCCACACTAACATGTGCTTCATCTTGCTCAGTGAGAAATCCCTGAAGGCGCTCCATTGACCCAGGCCAGCCATCCTGGGCCATCTCCTTCATAAAGAACATATTTCTTTAGCCCAACAGCAGACATTTTCTTTTTGGATATTTTTGTAGATAAAAGTGTCTTTTCCACTGTGAGATGTATTTTTTCCCTTTTCCCTGCAACAGGAACTGCTTGCTAGAACGCCAGCAGTCCAGGAATGACTGTGTGAAAAAGTGGTGGGTTGAGGACACACACACGCATGAGCAAATACGCACTCACATGAGCACACACATACAAGCACACACATACAAGCACACACACATACAAACACACACATACACACACACAGGAAGACACACGCACACACTCATGCAAGCAAACACACTCACACATAATGTCATTTACATGGGGAATTTGTCCCAGGTGAGTGATCGAGGAGCCATGTCTATAACACGGCAATATTTTTTTATGCATGTGTTCTCTCTCCTCTCCTTTCAGGCCCACAAGGCTCGCTGCTGAGCCAACACTTTTAAAATTGAAACTGAGAAAGCCCCCTGTTTTGGGGACATAAAAATGCATCAGCCATGCCACTGCGGTGCAGTATATCATCCCTAAAACACTGCAGCTTCAATCTCACTCTGCCTGCACCCCACACTGTAAACTGCTTTCAATCTATTTTGATCATTCATCAATGCATGATTGAAAGGGTCGTTCTCGTACAGTATGTGAAAAATAAAGGTTGCTTGTTGCAGTTGTTTATGACCTTGCTCAGGGTGCTGGGGCTTTGACAACAGCCATCTCCATGCTGACTAACTCTTATTGCTCATATGCCTGTTCTCCTGCATAATGTGAGCACACATTTAAAAGTAAGATTGACTTTCAATTGCTTCTCAACTACCCCTTACTCACGCACTTAATCCCCAAACAAAACCAAGTCGAATTCACAGTCTACCTACGTCAACCATTCAAACTGAACAATGGGATGAGTCCGAATACGGCCTTCAGGAAACCATGCCCTTCACAGACGCATGTTAGAGGTTCTTGGAGGATATCAGAGAGCTCACATTGGACAATAGAGACACCCCTCTCTGATTGGTGTGTGTGTGTGTATATGTGTGTGTGTGCCTCAGTCACGCTGACTAGAAGCAAGACGATGGATGTGTTTGGACGCCTCATCCCCAGCCCCTGACCCTTGACCCCAGCTGGCACCTCTATAATCAGTATTCTCTGCTGTGTCACTCTCATTTACTGTGGCTGCCCCACGCCTCCTCAGCGTCCCTGAGAGAGGATCGGAGGGACGTCAATATACACATCCACATATTTCATGTACACATCCGTCAGCACTTCTATACTTGATATTTAAGATAGTTCATACTCTGTTGTGATTGTGTTCATTCCCCATCTTTACAGGCTCTGTAGGCTCAGGAACGGCTGCAAGTGTTTGACTGCAGTTGTTTGCTTATTTATGACTCTTAACAATTTGACAATAACAAATTATAAGAAAAACTCCTCGTTGAAGGCTGTCTTGGTCTTGGACTGGAGGTGATCTGTAGTCAGTAAACCAATGTTATAAGCCAGGACGGAACTCAAACCATATTGACCTTTTGCACATAATATTGTGGTCTGCAGAATTCTTATATCACAGCTGAAGCACTCCCCCAAACAAAACACAGATCTATATTATAATGTCAAATATTAAGCTCTTCCCTATCGAAGCACAGATCAATATCTTTTTTCAGCTATCACGTATCATACAGACAGGTCATGGTTGTTCAGAAGCGATCAGATGCCTCATATTTGCGTGTAGTGGCTGTCTATCTGTTTGAGGCTAAGCTCAGGCTTAGTGGACATATCGCCACGCTGGTGATGCGTGGTGCTGATAGCTCTTGGCTGTTTTGACAGGGGGGTGAGATTGTTTTGTGTGTCAGTGCAAGGCCTGGACATCTGAGCTAAGGACTTATCTTCTCAGGGCTGTGGGTATTGATTTACACCAGAGCACAGGGCTCTCGGACTCCCTTCTCCAAGCCAGCCGTCATCCACGCTGATCCCTCTGGGAGATAGGATCCTTCCTCAGCAAACGCACACACATACACACACATACAAACACAAAATTGCAAATGTAAAATACGTGCTGATCTTCGTGGTATTCTGTTTAATGCGTGATGTGGAGGTCTTAAGTTTAATTCCGAGATTTATCGGAAGAGTGGTTCTAGGATTTGGTTTGGATTTCAACATGGTTTGACGTATTGAAGCGTCTGTCTTAACAATGTAATTTGTAGCTATTGACAGTCAGACGACCAGCAGCACTGTGTGTCCTGTCAGCCTCCCTCTACAGTAAACAATCCATCTGCTATCTGGGAAACATAAACAGGCCACTGGCCCACCATTTAGTCCGGCCCTCCGGCTAAAGCCATCTCTGTTTTCATTTCTCCTGTCCAATAAAAGTGTCATATAGTGTGTCGTCGGGCGGTTCTCTGCTCTCAATCATCGCTGACATCGTCCTTGACCTCTCACCTGTCATCCCCTGTGTCCATGGCAACGGATTTCCTGGTTACAAATTCTCCCGGCTTTACAAAGGAGAGGAGCTCAACTGAGACGTGACAGATATTGGAGTGGGAGGACACTGAAGAGCATGAGAACACGTAAGTACACAGCATAGGTAATTTTGAATTAACTTGAAGATATTTAACCATAACATCACTGTATCTGAACAGAAAATGTACGTATTGAAGAGAGCATTGCACCACTTAGACCCATACCTTTGTGGAAACTTATATAACTAGTTCAAGTTATTCATGCACGCTTATATAACATGTCTTTAAACGCCAAGTCAAGTGACAACAACTAAATTATTCATTCAATTATTATAATACCATGGCATTGTGACAAAGATATTATTAATGAATTTTGCTCTTACACAACAGACTAACCGAATGAAACCTCAATGCAAATTGCTATATTGACAAGGCATGTCGCTCGCTGGTGAAGCCAGGCTGACAGTCCGGGCATGTATCCCCCAGCAACCTGCCTCCTCCCAAAGCCTCGTTAAGTCACCTGTCACAGAACATTACTCTGGTGCCAGTCTGGGAGACGGAGGGCAGCAGGGAGTCAGTCTGAGAAGGAGTCTTGGCCATATATACCAGCTAATGTGGGAACCAGCCAAGACAGAGCAGAGAGGACACACTGCTGGGAGCTCTCACACACACAGAGGCACATACACACATACACACATACACACATACACTTTACACACAGGCTCACATGCCCTCATACTGCACATACACATCCATATACACGCACACAAAGCTGCACACACCGGCACACACTGACACACACACACTTGCCTCCCATCTGTATGGTAACCATAATCCAGAATGACATATACAAGAGAGAATGCTGGTTCATTAGTGCATTCACAACACACCCACATCAGCCCATTCGAGGAGTTCTCCTGTTGGCTGGAGTTTCAGGAAGTTGGAATTTAATGAGTGTCTCTCATGTATGGGGTTGTCAGGGATACAGCCCCCCCCCCCCCCCCTCCCCCCCATGAAATGCTAATGCTCAGGCTCTTATAGTAATGCAGATGTGCTAAGTAGAGTTTATAAATATAAGTAGAGCTCAGGTCCTTCACGAAACAAACTGTGCCAGTAGTCCCCTGTACAATCTAGTTTCTGTCGTAATCATATTTTTATATTGTGTAAAATTAGGACGCTATTGTGTCAGCACCACAAGTTTGTTCTTAACTGTCCATCTCAACTCCCAAAGGCAGTGGAATGGAACCAAATCTTGAATGAAGATGCGACAAATTCCTCCCATTAGTTTTGCCTGTAAATCAAACAGCATCCTGCCGGACTCATGGCCAGTGGGAAAATCAGAGCTCAAACAGCCTCACGGGTTCGATTGGGTCGACACATGAGAAGGCCGTCTCTGATTGTTGGGAGTGAGTGAGGCCGGGGGAGAGCGAGGCCGGGGGAGAGCGAGGCCGGGGGAGAGCGAGGAAGGGAGAGAGTGAGGCCGGGGGAGAGTGAGGCAAGTGATAATCACCTCAGATGTTTGCTTCTGTCAGAGGGCTGGAGTCCCGTCTGGCTCTCATAATGATCTGCCTAACCCTTACCAGGGTCGTTACTGTCCAGCATTCGTCAGCTCGTCTCTTCCCACAGCGCTGATTTAGAGTCCTGGCACTCATTCCTCTCTCCCTCCCCGCGCTGCGGATGGCTGTCTCTCGTCCACGCCGGGCGCTCTGAGAGCTCCCAACCACTCGCTCGCTCTCATCCCGCTCTCCCACTCTTCAGAGAGACCGGAGTGAACATTTGGAGAAATGGCAGTTTCCCTGTACCACTTTGAAGGAAAACAGAAGGGTCTTGAGTTTGGTGGAAGGGACTCACTTTAGTGTTGGCTTTGCTTCTTGTTGATTACACGACAAACACTTGCGAGAAAATTGCCAGAACAAAAGAGGGAAATGGTAAAAAATAAACCCAAAATCTTTGAATGTGTATGTGTGTGTCTGTCGTGTGCTTGCATGCATGCGTGTGTCCGTGTATGTGCGTGTGTGAGTGTTTGTGTGCGTGGGCACCTGCGAGTGTGCATTTGTGAGCATATGTGCGTGTGTGTGCGGTTCCTTCCCGTGTGTGTGTCCTGCCAGGGTGTCAGCCGGGCCCTGCTGTGTGAGAGTTCAACAGATCCCTCTGGCAGAGCCACCAATGCAGGACTGAGCAGCTGGGGGCAGGCCAGCAGAGACGCCCCAGGCCTGGAGCCAGCCCCGCCAGCCCCGCCTGTCCGTCTGACACCTCCTGAGTCCTGCTGGGCTCACATGCCGTCAGGAGACCACACTCAGCCTGCCGGTCAGAGAGTCACGAGACCCAGACTGTCCCCACCTATCAGCCGCACAGTTTGGCTGTGGTGCTCGATGTGAAAATAAGCCATTTGGACCTGAGTGAGAAGCATTTGAGCCTTCAGCCAAGGGGGTCTCTTCTACATGCAGCAATACTAATTATAACGTGCTGGCCTCCTCGAAATGTCTCTGCCTTCATGTTTGGCCCGGCCGCAGGGAGAACGGTTGTAATTGGTATGACAAAGAAGTCCAGTTGGACAGAACCAAAATTCATATACAGCACCTCGCCCACTAACTTGGTTGATAGGCGCTAATGCATGTTTCACAGGAATGGCCCCGGCCCATAATCCACTGATGGAGAGCGCTCAGCCTCCCAAAATAGAAGAGCAGCTCCAGCGTCCCCAGACGTGACCGGTCGGTGTGCTCCTGATGGCCCGGGCATATGTGCTGGTCACAGGAGAGAGGAGGTGGAGGGGAGGGCGTGGAGGCTGGACCCTGCCCAGACTCAGGGAGGCAGCGCTGCTTTCATGGAGATCAGCTACGATGATCCTGCGAGCCATCTGCTTCTCTGATCCCGCAGGACCGAGGGGCTTCTGTCGTGTACCGTCTGCATGTGTCAGGACCAGCGATACACCTGTACCTGATACACTCACTAGTACACACCTGCTACCTGGGACACACACACACACATCAGAACAGTCCTGCTCTTTAACTCGCTACCACACACACACACACACAGTCATGATATGATACAACCTGATGAAATGTGATGAAGGCGTGTTGCTTCCAATAGATGGCAGGTCAATTGTTACACACACATGTACTTGCAAACACAGCACACACACACCCTTGTAGAGGTAGAGGTATAAAGCACCAGGGAGCCGAAATCTCAGTGTATACTCTCTGTCTCTCTTTCTCGCTCTCTCGCTCTTTCTACATAAGAGTCAATGTTCCGCCTCAGTCAGTCAATGACACAGCTTAAACAATCAGTCACCCTGTCCAAACATGTTAATCCACAGACTTCATCCCTACTCCCAGGGCCCCGTCCTTCCCGCTCATGTTCCTGTCTACGTCTCTCCCAATGGAGAACACTTACTGCCGACTGCCGACAGACACACACATGCACTCATGCACACACACGCAAACAGACACACACACACAGAGGCATGCGCACACACACACAGAGCGTGTACACAGGCATTCACACGCACACGCATACACACATAAATCTCAGGAGCCCATGGACACCTCTGAGACAGCATGCTCCAACGCAGCTAGCTGTTACAGAACCAGATTACCAGCAGGATCAGCATAAACTGGCCTCCTCCCCCTCCTCCCCCTCCTCCCCCTCCCCTCTCCCACCTACCTCCTCCACCTCTCTCTTCCCCACCAATCATCCCAGAGACAGGCGGAGGGTATTTCTCATAGCAAAGACATTCAAGTAAAGGGCTTTATTAATTTTTAATTAGTAACTTTGTCATCTTAATGTTTGCATCAGTTTTCAATTTTCTCTCTACAGAGAGAAATATGTTTGGATATGGGTTTGATGATTGTCAATGCATGCCAGATCAACATTAAATACATTATAAATACGCTTATAATTGCTATACCTCACGTGAATCATTAAGCCACTTCGAGCTCTGAAAGTCAGTTAAAATCACAACAAAGCCGTCTTTGTTTGTCACGCAGGCATGCTGCATCAGTTCGCTTGTTTCTCCCCCTTAAACATTCCCCAACTGCTCCAGCGTAACATTAGCAGACGCTTTGATCCACAGGGTTGGATTTGAACCTGCCATCTCTTGCTCTGCAGTTAAATGCTTTGACCACTGAGCTTTCCTTGCTCCTCATTATACTTGGGCTTGAAAGTCTTGTGTCTGTCGTGGAGAGCTTGTGTTTCTGTTCCCCGACAGTGTCCTGCATGCATGGGATGTGTTTACAGTGTGTGAAAGGAACAGTCAAGCTACTACCTGGAGAGAGCCTGGGTCTGAATGACACTGAGCCAACTTTGACTTTTTCGGAAACATTCAAAACTCCCTCCCCTAGTTCTTTCTGCAACAGCTCATCCAGTCAAGATGACAAAAATATGCTGTATGGCCGTCAGATTTGCACCGCTGCGAACGGTGACAGAAAGCATCATGTCCTCAAGCTGCTGTGGCTGGTGCTGTCATGTACATTGACTCACCAGGAACGTCACATCAGCGGAGAGGCCTTCTGCTTCTAACCTTGGCAGCAGGGCAGTGGTGGGTGGCAACCCTTTCACACTTACCCGCACTGGGTAGGAGGGATGGAGGAAGAGAGGAAGAGAGAGAGGGAGGGAAAGGAGAGAGGGAGAGAAAGGAAAAAGACAGGAGAGGGAGAGGGTTTGAGAGAGAGAGAGAGAGAGAGAGAGGTGGGGTGGAGGGGATGAGAGTGGGAGGTGGGAAGGGAGAGAGAGAGAAGACAGCCAAAACAAAAGAACGACTTCTTGACACTGCGTCTGGACTCCTCTTTCTCTCCTCTTTTCTTCTCCTCCTCTTTGAAAAACAGGCCTGTGTGCATCTGCCTCACACTGCCTACACATTCCCTGCGTTTGGTGTTGAAACATGTAATACCTAGAGGAGCAGAAAGCCACAGAGAACGGATGGACTGAGGGAGGGGGTTGGTGGGTGGCGCGACGATTTGTCAATAAACCACATTAACAACCATCTCAGTGACCTTGCAGGAGAAACTCATTTTGATGTAGTTAAGTTGGGCAGTACCTGACGGCGTCATAAATCACTCAAGTACCCTCACAGGAGGCCGTCTGCTGTACTCTCAGGACACCGTATTAACATTAAAAACGGGAGGCTTATCACACTTGGCCTGCACTCCTCCTCTCCTGCACTATTAAAAATCTAATTGAGTGGGATGTGTGTATGGCTCTGCTCCTGATAACTGCCGAAAATCATGAGGCCTTTGAAAAACTTGGGCTATACTTTATGTGTGGTGAGGTAAGGGGGGGGAGGAGATGGGGAGGGAGAGAGACTTTTAAGAACAATGACTTTGAAATACAAAAGGAGGCAAAGGTCTAATCAAGCGTTTACTTTAGCATGTCATCACCAAGACGAGGCCGAAGCAGGATGCTTGATTCGCCATCGTGTTCTGAGAGAGTGACGAAAAAGGAAGTCATTTTTATTTCCCTCAAACCTTGAAGATGAAAGTCCCGGATCTTTCATCTGTGGTTTTTCTGGGGCATCAAAGAGATGGTTGATATGGGGATGACAGCATTTTCTACAGTCTCCTTTTTTCTCTTTATTTCTTCTTTCATTCCGCCCCCCCTCCTCCCCCCACCCCGTTTCTGACGCTCCAATCGAAAGCAGAAATGCCACATATGGGACATGTTGCTCCAGGTCATACGTCTAGCCATCAGTCGGCCCAGACGAGGACTGTGCCTTCACCAGACGAGGTACGGTAGCTGTCTGGGGGGGGGGGGAGGGGTGAAGACCAGCACACTGCACATCATCTGTATGGGATGTTTAGAACACGGCAGTTAGAGTCACTCGTTAACGCCAACCTTTAGTACCCCAGCAGCTTCCCATGTTGGGACCTCTGTGACTTTGAATCGGTGACTGATCATGTCAGCACATTCACACCCTTACGACGATGTCTGTTCTATTGTTATTCTCTCTCCTCCGCTCCTTACCTCCTTACCTCCCTCCTCTCTCCTCCTCCCCTCCTCCTCTCCCCTCCTCCTCTCCCCTCCTCCCCTCCTCCTCTCCCCTCCTCCCCTCCTCCCCCCTCCTATCCCCTCCTCTACCCTCCTCCCCTCCTCCTCTCCCCTCCTGCCCTCCTCCTCTCCCCTCCTCCCCTACTCCCCTCCTCCTCCTCTCCCCTCCTCCCCTCCTCCTCTCCCCTCCTCCCCCCTCCTCCCCTCCTCCTCTCCCCTCCTCCCCTCCTCCTCTGCCCTCCTCCCCCCTCCTCCCCTCCTCCTCTCCCCTCCTCCCCTCCTCCTCTCCCCTCCTCCACCCTCCTATCCCTTCATCTCCTCACTGCCCTTCCTTTTCCTTCCTCCCATCTCGTCTCCCCTCCCCACCTCTTCTATTCTCCCCCCTCTTTTCTTCCCCCCTCCTCTCCCCTCCTTCCCTCCTCCCCTCCTTCCCCCCTCCCCTCCTCCCCTCTTCTCCTCTCTCCGGGGCCTCGACAGAGCAGAAAGCATCAACACAGCCGTCCTCCCGACACTCTCAAAGGGATCGGATCCCCAGACAGGACTGGAGATATAAGACAAATGAAGATTTTAATTGATTGTAGCTTTAGGCCAACGGGATTAATAGGAGAGAGCTCAGGGGAGATCTGTGGTTTCCTCCTCCTCCCATCGCTCTCTGTCCTTTCTGGCGGCACAGAAAGGAAAACTTATTAAAGACTATCAGACATCAATAAACGTCATTAGAGCCGGAGCAGGAAGTGAACGACCTCATTTGAAATGGTAACTTGCATTGCACCATGGGACGAGGCGGGAGACGATGCTAATATTGACTTCTCACTCCAGTCAGCGCCGCTGGGGCACAGACGCGGGGGCAAAACTGAACATTTTATATTTAAGCCATTCATTTTTTCACACGTGAGCTGTGCTCGGTCCCAAAACAGCTCCTCAAATCTACATGTAATAATTAGATGACATCAGAAGTGTCCTCACATCCTCCCAGCACACTCCACTACAATCACACACCACCAGATTAACCACTGTGTCATTTTAAGCAAGCACTAGTCGGCATGGTGGCTTGGAACCAAAGTCTCTGTTCCACAGGAATCCCTCTCAGACCAAAGTGCCAAACCCATCAGAGGGCCTCATCATCGTCCAGCTCCACCAGCTAAGTGCAGCCTGAGGCCCTTTGGCATCCCGCTCACCTCCAGCCTCCCCCTCCTGCCTCCTCTTTCCATCTGGAGCTGAAGAGCTGGAATGGGACAACCAGTCTCCTGGGCCCCACATATGGCCATCTGTGCAGGCTGGCTAGTTGGCTAGTTGGCTAGCTGGCTGGCTGCCTGGCTGCCTGGCTGGCTGGCTGGCTGGAGTCGGGTTGCGTTCAGATCAATGTGAGGGTGTGTGGAAGAGCCGTGATCATTGATTGCTGGAAGAGTTCAGAACATTCTGACACGTTCTCAGGGATGCACAACAGCCTTGCCTGTCTCGAATGATGTGTGTGTGTGTGTGTTAAGACAGAAGACCTGCCTTCACAATCATTACAGAGAGGGGAGAGTTACATGGCTGACCCTGTCTCAGCAACACAAACCTCTCTCTCTCTCTCTCTCTCTCTCTCTCTCTCACACACACACACAAACGTGTTCTCACTCTCTCTTCATCTCTTCTTTCTCTCTATCTCTTCTCTCTCTCTCCATCTCCCTGTCTCCCTCTCACTCACAAGTTGGAGTGCGACTCTCACAATGTGTCTCAACCTTCATCTGCCAACAAACAGAGCAAAAGAACATCACACTTACCCTAAATGAGCAGAGAGAGTTCTTCCACTGTGAATATTGGTTCAATTATATTCTTGATTCTTCCAAGTTTACACTATTATTACTCTCCAGAAGAAAACGGGTGAAAACATTAACATTTATAACAAAATAAAAGTGCAGTTAAAAACAGGGAGTGTGGTAGCCTGGCTATTTAGGAAGACTGAAGTTGATGCATTTGGCCTTTTGTTGTCTTTCATTGCTCAGATCAGTCACGCTGCACATTGACGTAGCTCTCCTGAAACATTCACAGCCTATCAAGCATGGAACATGAATACTTTATAAAGGCAATAAAACATGCATTTATGGTAGCGGCAATTACGTAGAATCATTCCCCCATGCAATCCCAGAGCCCGAACTCTCATAATTACAACCATGTCGACAAATCCGTGCTTTATTATGGATGAAGTTAGAATGATCAGCACAGGCTTTTGCTGCTGTTTTTATTGGATTTTTAAATGGCGCTGAATTTTACAGCTGGAGCCGCCGGAGGAGGCGGCCAGAGAGACGCGGTCGCAGAGACCTCCGACACTCTGAGAGCACAAGGTCTAAGTGACCTCCGACAGACAGGCACACAGGCAGGCACAGCATGGACACAGGGAGGGGGAGGTAGGCTGGGGGGAAAGGCAGAGCAGGGACACAGGGAAGGGTAGGTAGGCTGGGGGGAAAGGCAGAGCAGGGACACAGGGAGGGGGAGGTAGGCTGGGGGGAAAGGCAGAGCAGGGACACAGGGAGGGGGAGGTAGGCTGGGGGGAAAGGCAGAGCAGGGACACAGGGAGGGGGAGGTAGGCTGGGGGAAAGGCAGAGCAGGGACACAGGGAAGGGTAGGTAGGCTGGGGGGAAAGGCAGAGCAGGGACACAGGGAGGGGGAGGTAGGCTGGGGGGAAAGGCAGAGCAGGGACACAGGGAGGGGGAGGTAGGCTGGGGGAAAGGCAGAGCAGGGACACAGGGAAGGGGAGGTAGGCTGGGGGGAAAGGCAGAGCAGGGACACAGGGAGGGGGAGGTAGGCTGGGGGGAAAGGCAGAGCAGGGACACAGGGAGGGGGAGGTAGGCTGGGGGAAAGGCAGAGCAGGGACACAGGGAGGGGGAGGTAGGCTGGGGGGAAAGGCAGAGCAGGGACACAGGGAAGGGGAGGTAGGCTGGGGGGAAAGGCAGAGCAGGGACACAGGGAGGGGGAGGTAGGCTGGGGGGAAAGGCATGCCTGGATACAGGGAGGGGGAGGTAGGCTGGGGGGAAAGGCAGAGCAGGGACACAGGGAAGGGGAGGTAGGCTGGGGGGAAAGGCAGAGCAGGGACACAGGGAGGGGGAGGTAGGCTGGGGGGAAAGGCAGAGCATGGACACAGGGAGGGGGAGGTAGGCTGGGGGGAAAGGCAGAGCAGGGACACAGGGAGGGGGAGGTAGGCTGGGGGGAAAGGCAGAGCAGGGACACAGGGAGGGGGAGGTAGGCTGGGGGGAAAGGCAGAGCAGGGACACAGGGAAGGGGAGGTAGGCTGGGGGGAAAGGCAGAGCAGGGACACAGGGAAGGGGAGGCGGGCGGGGTGGACAGGCATGCCTGGATACAGGGAGGGGGAGGGAGAGGCAGGTGGTACATGCATACACACATAGACCCGGGGAGGTATAGGGAGTGCTATATAAGAAATGATGTTCTATAGCGCGTCCTTTCAGCTCTGTCATCCTCCATGTCATTTAGCATTATTTTTGTCCACCGTCACAAGAGCGTCATAAAAGCTCTCCGAGACAAGGCCCAGACAGGTACGTATATAATTGGTGGTGGCAGGCAGGTGATGAAGGTTGACACTGCAGTGTTAATGTATTTGTGTTCCGCTGGGAGAAGAGTGCAATTCACAATACAATGGATCCTCTCAGAACGCAGATCAAAGGTTTGGCCATAATTATGTCTTGTTGTCTTTTGAAGCATGTGTCTGCATGGCCTTGAAGCCTGTCCAGGAACTGTAAACAAAGGAATTGTGAACAAACAATTATTTCAATCTTGACCCAAAAAATCACATCTGCTGTACCTAAGGGAATGCATTGTTAGTCTTCAGAATGTCCTAAGGGAATGCATTGTTAGTCTTCAGAATGTCCTTCTTTATTCTAATGGCATCAAATTTAAGTGCAGATAGACCGTTTAGGAGAGGACAAACTGAAAAACAATTCTTGGTCTCACTCACAGTTCTTGGTCTCGGTCTTGCAGTGAAAGCTAGTGATACTGTTCATGGGGCCTCAACATTTTTAAGAAAAAGAGTTCAAGTGAAGTGAGATGTTATTCGAACCAGGACATGGGCTTGTTGTGTGTAATCACCCGTTGGGTCCCAGAATGACTTCTGACCACTGTCACTATCTCCCAAACCAACAACCCCCCAAAAGAGAAATGAAAACTAGAACTCCAGAACAGTGTGGGTTTATTTAATTCACAGCAGAAGGACTTGTGGCAGCTATGTAGCCATTCCCATAATAGATGTGCGCGAATGCCCACTTAGTCAAGCCGTAATGCATATCTGTGTTGCCTCCGAGCATTCTCCTAATTCTCAAGACCATTGACATAATCAGTTTCAGCTTGGTTCATCTGAGAGTTGCCTTCTCTGCAACAAGGAACCGTTATTATCACAAGTGGGCGAGAAAAACAAAGAAAAAAGGAAGAAAACAGCCACAGAAGGACACAATAATTCACCTCAAACTGAATTAGGTTTCTGGAGAGGAAGATAGAGTTCATTTGGTGATTCCCAGGCCTGGGAGCCAGGGCTGAGGCCTGGACTTGATGATTTGCTGTGTTCAGAGGAGTCTTAAGGAGGGATGGGCCATGGATTTCGGTGAACATTACTGTGCTGAGACTCAAACAAAACATGAATCAGACCAGAGGAAGCAAGGAGGCTTTTCCTATCCTGGGACACAATACATTTTGCGACACTGATGCAATTCCACACATAAACACACACACACACACACAAGCAGGAGGATTAGGGTGTGAAGGTACACCTCATTGCTTTCTAATAACACCCTCTAATCTCAGGCCAGGTCCCCGACAGGCAGCCTGTCCACTTTGAAAACACTGCAACTTTTCACCTCAAATAAAACACTCTCTCTCTTTCTCTCTCTCTTTCTCTCTATCTCTCTCTCTCTCTCCATCCACTGCATCACTTTTATCCCACTTTCGCCATCACAAGCCATGAGGGTGCACCCCCTGCTCCATCAAAGAGATTGCGGGAAGATGGTCCTGTGCTCAGCCAGAGAGGAGAAGTCCATTTTTACCCAGCCTGTCAACTTAAATTAACTGTATGGCCTGAATCGTTCAGCAGAGCCTACAGCCATTACAGGGAGTGACACGGTCACAAGGCTTTCTATTCTTTCAAGGTCTTCTCCTGCTCTCCACTCCTCCAGTATGATCTCCAAGCTCTATTCAATCACAGGAACAGAATAGCCTGTGAACGACTCGGTAATGAGATGGGGGAAAGTCCCTTGTTGTGTACAGACATACAGTGCTGTGAGGAGGACATTGTGGCCATGAAGAAGTCTTTCATTATTTAATTCCCCAGGTCCAGTCTGTTAAGTTTTGTGAGAATAGAACAGTGAGAAGTCTACGGTCTCACAGTTGTGTTTTTTTTGCTTCATTTCCTAGTTTGTCTCGGTACCTGTCATCGTGTGAGGTGGTGGCTTGCTTCTACGAGTCCAGCTTTTTATTGTGTTGCCCTCCCTTCTCTTCCTCTCCTCTCAGGTTATTGAACGTCTCTCACGACGAATCCAGTGAAGCTCATTTCTCCAGCATTAATCCCAGCCATCCTCACGGCCCCCTCATCAGTGATTTAACGCTGTAAGTGACTCCGGCTGAGTTGACTGGCAGCCTCTCTGGCACGCCTTCTGAGGCACTGAGAGTTTCTCCTGATTGCTCTCTCCCCCGGTTTAGTGCTGGTTTATGGAGCATGATATGAGAGGAACCCGTCCGAGGCCCCAAACAAACGTGGGGGTGCGTCATCGCGCCCCAGAGGGCTCATGCAGGCGAGGAGGAGGGGGTATGGAGGAGAGGTTCCGGAGCAACACAGAGGCCCTGGGAGAGCCGGAACGGAGGGTGGGAGGTGGGGAATTGGATCACAGTCACACATCTGTTATGAGGCTGATGGAGGTGTGAAGAAACAAAGAGAAAAGGAGGAGCGCAGGCAGCCGGGTTCTGCGAGGCAGAACGGGGGCTGCGCTGATCATGCCGATCCAATCCCGTCTCTTGGCTCCCTGGGGTTGGCGAGGGTGAAAGGAGCGTTGTGGCTGCTCCAACATTCAATCAACTCCTCAACCCATCGCCCCGCCATCATCAGAAGTCATTGGGATCACGGATGAAGAATCCGCTTCCTATAAAACCTCTCACTGTTTTAAAGCCCAACTACTGAACTACGAGGGAAATCTGTCTCGTTTAATTGAACATGATATTAATATTAATATTGATGCATGAGTGTGTGAATGCATGATAGTGGTTAAAATACATTAAAAGATACAGCACGGTTTTTATCGTGATGATGTATGTATCTATGATCTTTGGTCATGGTGAATCAACCTCTATCAGTCATTTGTCTCGACCACATTAAGGCCGTTTGTGGTCAAATGGGTTTTAAAGATCCTAAAAATGAAAACCAGTGGGAGAGAAAACGTTCAAAATGCAAATGATAATCTTTTAACACCCTTTCCAATCCATGTCTCCGCACCTCAGAAATATGGACCCCAGTATAATTGGACGTGGGATGGGTGGTCAGAAATCAATTCTCTGTTATTCAGAGAGCATTCACATGAATTATACATATTTATACCAATGCTCATTTCTTTCATTAGATTTGATTTCGTTTTATAAATATCTATACATATGTAATATGTATATGATATAGATATTATACAAATTTGTTGAGGGCAAGACTGATTTTGTGTTCACCTGATTAAACACTATTGTCAAGAAGTGATACCATTGTATTGCACACAATAATATTCTATTGGAAGGAGATATCCTGTGAAATATTGCTTGTTATGATTCGAGACTTTATAGAATCATATACCTTACAAGAAAACAAATGAACAATTCAACACAAGCTCAACTTGTGAACAAACCTTGAATAGATCCTTTCCATGCAGACACAGTATAGTGCAACACCTTCAACTCGGTCCCTGTTAGCTGTAACTCATCGGGAACATTTTGAAACGGTCACATTGAGGTCTCCTATGTCCTTGGCTGTCATGTTAGCATGCGTGAGCAATCTGCATTTCCAGACGGATGTGGAGCCCAGATCCTGCCCCATGCATGCTTGAGCGACTTAAAGATTTCCTGCTCAGGTCAATCACAGAGAAAATGCCGGCTGATCGACTGTGACATGCCCGTTCCCCCACAAGGCCCCAGCTACTGAGAAAACATTTCACCTTACTCAAGGTGCTGTCCACCTCACCATCCCAATGAGCTGTGGAGGTGTGAGTGTGTGTGTGAGTGAGTGAGTGAGTGAGTGTGTGTGTGAGTGAGTGTGTGTGTGTGTGTGTGTGTGTGTGTGTGTGTGTGTGTGTGAGTGAGTGAGTGAGTGAGTGACTGAGTGAGTGTGTGTGTGTGTGTGTGTGTGTGTGTGTGTGAGTGAGTGAGTGTGTGTGTGTGTGTGTGTGTGTGTGTGTGTGAGTGAGTGTAAGTGTGTTGGGGGGGAGGCAGGGGGAGGAAGGGCTGTGCTACCCTTATAGAGCATATCAAAGAGCCTGGTATGTAAATGAAATATGGTGGACTTTAGCTAGTGGATTAGCATTCACAGTCAACGCTCAGAGCAGGTGGAAACCAGCTAGGAGGGAAGGGAGCTGAGTCTCCTGTGAGGGTGCCTCTTTCTGACGGTTCTTCGACGCGGTTGGGGTACGGAGCATGCAAGGCCGGGAGCGAATCATTAAGAGCACACCTGTTCTATTCCGTTTTTCTCCTTGGAGCGGTACCACACTGATAACAAAACAAAAATCTGTCATTACACTCACCCAAACCCAGTCACAAGCACACACTCACAGGCACAAACACACGCTCCCACACTCTGAAACACATGCACACACACCGTCAGACGTATGCCTCGGGTCAAGATAGCAAAACACAGCATATGGAGCAGCAGTCTCCAAAGTGCCTTCAGAGTAGGCAGAGTATCCCCAGGATCAGCGTGTGTTTAGTTTGCATGCCTGGGCCGCCCTCCAGATCTCAGATAAGCTGGGCGCAGGCGGAGGGACTTACAGCCAGCTGTAGCGTTTGATTAGGTTTTCTGGGGCCTCGCTTTCCAGAGTATATAATGATCCCCGAGTAATGATTGCTCGTTCGCTTGGTAATGCACAGACTAGAATTATCATACATGTATTTGGGTGTAGATGGGTGTATGTGTGTGTGTCTGTGCATGTGTGTATGTTTGTATACATGGCGTAGCGGACTTCATGAGAGGTATTTGAATGTGAGTCAGGAGAACCCGAGGTGGAACCCAGGTGTGGGCAACAGAGGGAGGAATCATGTTCTGACCCTCCACACTGCATCCTGTTATCTGACAGTCATATTCAAATGTTGCTCTCTGTCTCGTCGTCTGAGACACTTACCGGCGGCCCCTCTACACTGAGACATTCCCTTCTATTAACTCAATTGTCCGTGCACACATGAATCCATTCTCCTCAGAATCCACAAGGTAATGGCTGTTTGCACAGGACTCTATATAATTGATTGATCAAACATTTATAAAATGTATATTCAGTCAATGACGTTCATCTGCAGCACTGGTTGACACCAGTTTGCAGCAAGCTGCCCACGCTGAATCTCCTTCTGGAAATGTCAAAACTGATGAGATAGCGATCCGACTGTCCCCCTCGTTGACGGGGCGCTCTGTGAATTCATAAACAGGACAGATACTGGTTCTCTCCAGTAAACAACAGCAGCATTACATGTGCATGTCCTCCAATCTGCGGGAGCTGATGGAAGCAGGTGTCTGACTCAAGCCCCCAGTCTGGCTGGAATGTTCTGAAGAAATCCGGAGACGACTTGGAAATGAAAACTTAGAGGCAGATGTTTTGTCGAATGCTCAGTTTTCTGGTGTTTTATTACAAGGGTAGGGTATCACTCAGACGTTAGAGCACTTGACGGCAGGTCAAGCAGTCACAGGTTCAAATCTGTACTGTATGTCTTTCTCTTGGAAGTCGCTTTGGATAAAAGCGTCTGCTAAATGAATACATTATGAATCATGTTGGAAACAATGATTCACATATTGTATAGTACCTCTCTATCAGACATTTAGTTTGTCTCCCACCTACAGAATCGCTCTCTCTCTCTTGCAGACAGTAGTATGTATCTAGTATCTCTCTCTTACCCAGATCCTACCTTTAGAATCCCTCATGCACATATTGTACAGCACATATAATAAATACAAGGAAAGGAGAAGAGCACTTGATGAAGTGTTGCATATGGTTGATTAGAGAACACCATTCTGAATCCCTGAGCAGTACTTGGGTAGTGTGATGCCTTATCTGTGATCTCAGTGACCAGGCTTCTCTTCTTCCTCTCTCACTCATGTTTGCCTCCCTCTCTTCTTCTCTCCTCACCTCTCTCCATCCTCCTCCTTCCTGTCTTCCTTCAGTGTCTTTTTTTTCTTCTCAATCCTTTGTTCTTGTTTGTGTGTGTGCATGTATCTGTCTTAATTATTTAACCATGCCTTTCGAACGGTTGTCTTCGAGTGACTTTGTACTGTCAATAGAGAATCAATGGGATCTGAAGCTTCCACTAGAAAAGCTGTGTCAAAGTTGTGTGGTTCACTGGAAACTTGTTTTAGTTCCTGAGATGTTGTTTCTACAGATGAAAAATTCATGAAAATATTTGTGATTGTTTATTCTGTTTTGATTTGATGTCACGTCTTTGTGGTGCAGAAAAGACTTAATTCCACACATCCATCCAACAGGTGCAGGAGAAACCTTGTTTATTAACACCTTAGATGCAAGTGCTTGTAATAAGCTTTAGTTAATGGGTAATAAGGCCCTTATAATTAACAACATTAATATATCAGACTACATAAGAGCTAATTATGAAATGAGGTGAAATGATTTAAGCGTGAACAGTTCAGTTTTTCCACTATAATACATTTGACAGAGGATAGATCCATTTCAGTAAATTAGGCATGTCTGATTAATCACAATGTCAAAGATATTATATAAGAATATAATTATCATTTGATTGATTGACATTATATGTAACAAATGTACATGATATTTCAAAAAATGTCCAGTGATTTCCATATATGTCCTAATGAGCGACAAGGATTGTAGAGGTAGTTTCATCAACTTTATGTCTGTAGGAGTCAGGTGGCTGAGCGGTGAGGGAATCGGGCTAGTAATCCGAAGGTTGCCAGTACGATTCCCGGTCATGCCAACTGACGTTGTGTCCTTGTGCAAGGCACTTCACCCTACTTGCCTCGGGGGAATGTTCCTGTACTTACTGTAAGTCGCTCTGGATAAGAGCGTCTGCTAAATGACTAAATGTAAATGTAATGTAATGTAGGGAATATGGATAATCTGTGTTTCTCTGTTTGTGGAACTGCAATTGAAATGTGTTAAAGCAACAAAGGCTTTACAGGCTAAGGGTTAGGGTTACATTTTGAGTGAATTCTGCAGCAGGTTAAACACAAACAACTGCGTAGCTTCGGAATGTGAATTCAAATTGTATTAGACACCAACCTTTATGTCCAAAAGCATGTTGGTATCCGTTTGTAAGATACCTGGGTTAGAAACCCTCCTCTTGAGTCTGGGATATTGTGAAGCAGAAGTAGTCGACGTTTGGCGTAGAACCACAACAGTATTTTCCCAATCTGTCTGACCGATTTGCCTGTGAGAGTCTTTATTTAAACTGCTGTGCATGAGGAGTGTATTCTTATGAGCAAAAATATTTTGCATTTGAATTCCCAGTTGCGCTTCATTCAATCACAGTACAGTTAGGCCCTCGGAGCCACCAGAAGCTTTGGCAGGGATCATATCTTGTTATAGCTGCATACATCAACCCAAACACCCCTCTGCCAGTGCCAGGCGCTCCTGAGTCAACCAGCTCCGCACCCCGCCACTCTTTAAATTGGTAGATTACTCTTTAGTCCTCCATGATTTAGAGAATACAGAGCAACCTGCCTCCAAGCGAGTCCCTGCGATCAATATGTTGAAACCGGCTATCTTTACATGTCATTACTGGGTTCTTTCTCTTATGAGGGAGAGGATAGGGGAGTAGTCATGGCAACCGCCTTCCCCCTTAATTTTTCCCTCTCTTTTTTCATTCTCAAACTGCACTCTACGTTGAATAAAGTGGATGGATATCTGACATTTACAGCTTCATTTTTCAGCTCAGAAGAAGTCAATTGCAAGTGTTTGCATTGCCTGAACTCACAGTACAGCTAGTAGAAATTACCTCATCTCTGCAGTACAGATTTTTGCACAGTAGACATTTGTGAAAGTCCTTTGTGACGACTGCCCTCACTGTTGACGTATTAATATCTACCGTGTCTCTCCTGCTTTGAGGAGCAGTCTGTGTTTCCTTGAATATGCCATTACTTCTCTCCCATGGTGGCTGGTCAGATCATGTTTTATTCATGCTTCTAGCTGCACTCTGCCTTCACTTCCCTCAACACGGCATGTTAACTATTTAACACATTTAAACGATCCCAGAACTTGCCCTGTGGGTTTCACGCCATGACAGCCCACGTCCCTCACCAGAGGTCCAATCAGGAAGCCCGCTGACAGAGGCAAAAATCTCCCCCTCCCCTCCCCCAATCCATCTCCCTCCCCCTTGTTCCACCTAGGCCTCTCTGCAGATGAGGCCTCCGCTGTCCCTTTGTCAACCATTGACTTCCTGCTCTCGCCTGTGTTTGCCCGAGACAGACAGAGAGGTTCCCACAATCTGACGCTTGGAAAGACAGATGAGAAGTCCTCGTCAGCACTTCCTGTCTGGCTACGTTTAGTCCTTCATCCTGACAGCGAGTTGCCATGTTCCCCCTTCTGTTCAGCAGCCCGGGGAACAATTGTTCTCTGGACTCGGAGAGATGATCAATTACCCTCGGAGAGGCTGCCCCATCAAGCACCTTCACATTTCATTAACGGCTAAAGGCCCGCACAGTCTGCCTGGAGGTGGCATGGAGAACGGGTACAGGCTAATCAGATTCATTAAAAGAATCTATTCATTCACCTTTCTGTCATCTTAGCATTGTGACCGTGGTGTAAGAGAATGTCACCGTTTTGGGAAAACTTCCTTTCGGAATATCTCCTTGTTAAGTAGAGAAGTTGGATCCTTTCCCCTCCTCCTGTTCTTTGGGGCACACAAGAGAGGACCCCTAGTTCCCTTCCTCTCCCTGAGGTGCAGTGGGTGTGTTGCTGTACCTGGGCAACACAGATGTCCAGACCGCCCCTGCATCAGAGGGGAAAACATCAGGATGTGAGAGCTACAGACACGCGCATACATTAGTGTATCATATTTAGATTCAGAAGGAGACATGTGTAAGGAACTAGCTTTTCGGTTTACAGGATCACCAAAAAAGTACATACATTTGCGCAGGCAAATAACTTCAACGTCAAACATAGAAACAGAGTGAGTGGAATTTATAAAAATGCTTTTTCATAATGTATATCATTTATACATTTGAATTCCATCATGGCCAAACTGATATTGTGTTAGTTTATTTTACCCAATTTTTATCCAAAGTGACACACGGGTGGGGGGTCGAAAAGGTGACCTTCGACCCCTGAACTACACCTTTGGCCCTTTAAGAAGAAATAAAACTGCTGTTTGAGATGGAGATAACCTGTCGGGAAAACACCACACCACAGTCATACTACCCTGCCAGTACCTAACCTTGGGCTGTACCAACGACTTATTAAAGCACAACTTCACATCAGGCTCATTGAGGATTTGTGAACTGGTGAAGAGTGAGTATCTGATTCCAGAGACAGAAGCCTGGAGCCTCGTGCAGGGATGGGAAGGGGATTTGGGAGGTAATCTCACAAGAATTGCATCATGACTCAGATGAGACCGACAGGCCTCCCAAAGCTCTCATACTCCCAGAACTGTCTCATCTTGTACTGATGTACTCTACATTATGGTTAGCATCTAGTGAATTTGATTGTAACTATATCATGCTTGAAGACTAGATTCACTACATTCATATAATTCAGCCAACACGTACAGTATATATATATATATCAAAATGTCAAGATCAGCATATAACATGCCACGGATTGAAATAGTTTGTTTTAATGACGGAATGTTTGCATATGATGTTGATTATTTTCATCTGCAAAGCTTTGAGGTTTCTCTTCCTTCCACATATTTTCTGAACGACTTAAAGCAGGACTATAAAGCGTGTCACTGAATGAACCGTTCCTGTAAATATTTCAAAGGTCAAATCATGGCTCATACATTAGTCAATACCAGCCAAACATCAAGGAATCTGCAGTCCCAATTATAGCCTAATCAAAATTAATATTTAATCCTCGCTGTTGTTGCATCATCTTACCCTCACACAGCCTCAAACGATACTTTAGGAGGGTAATTATTTGTAATTATGGTTTTTCGTTAAAGGCGTAAACAAAGACAATTTATGAACTCAGCAAATTGCTTTTAAGCTCCAAGACTTTATCACACCATCTTGCAGACGTGTGTTTGTTAGGGATTGTTTGGTCAATCTGAACATTGATTTTTTTGGGGGGTGAGGTTAAACTACTGAATTGTCTAAAAAGTTAGGTGAGAACTAAAGAGTGTGGCCTGTGGAGGAAAAAGATAGACAAGTCAAATATAATCATAAGGCATAAGGCATAATCATATATTGTTGCTAGAAATATTCCTTAACTGTGACTCAATTTGCAAGCTGTGCAATTCACTTTATTTGACTTTTTCTCTGTCTGAGGAAAATTCATTCTATTTCTTACCCTGTAGTTGTACAGTCAGTCTGGTTGATGATGAACACCACTGTTCTGTCACTCAGGGACACAAAGTGAGCCTATGTAACACACTCGGCACTCTGTAATCTCCAAAGCAGCTTTCTGTTTAACAGCTCACATCTTCCGTACTTTGCCTGAGAGAGGCTGGGCTCAGCGGCGACACACATCAGGTAAATGGAGCGTTGTTCTGGATTAAAACCTTCCAGCGGACTCCCTCCGGCAAGGTTTCCCAAATATGAAATATTGATGATGCCATTTGTTTTTGTATTGCGCTCGTTCCCCACAGTTGAACACAAGGCAACAGTTATGCATAGAACACTCAAGCATGATGGCTTGTGTTTGATCCTGCTCACTAGACAGCAGACCTTAGGGGGGGATGTAACAGTAGCTGGATGAAACACAGAAGATGACTTGTTTCTGTGTCTGCAGAAAGGTCTGAACAGACCGGGTCTTTTAGAATCGCAGCGGTCCGCTGACTGGAGGAGCTTCCACATGGTGTCTTAGCCAGGGCATCTCTCCTGCTATCATGGAGTTAAGCAGACTGACTTTAGTAGATTAGATTGTGTGTGTCCCCGCTGTGTAAGTGTATGTAGGTGTGCTTGCTATGCGTGTGTGTGTGTCTGAAAGATCTAAGATGTTCTTACATTTCATTTGGGATTTCATATGAATTGATATGAATTGAAAAGTTTCTCTTTCACTTCTGAAAAATAAATGAGCTAGAGTGAAAAGGAGAGACGGGGTTGGAGGAAGTGTGTGTCCTTGGTTTTCTCTCTCTCTCTGTCTTTCTGTATCTCTCCCTGTCTGTATCTCTCTCTCTGTCTTTCTGTATCTCTCCCTGTCTGTATCTCTCTCTCTCTCTGTCTTTCTGTATCTCTCCCTGTCTGTATCTCTCTCTCTGTCTTTCTGTATCTCTCCCTGTCTGTATCTCTCTCTCTCTCTCTCTCTCTCTCTGTCTTTCTGTATCTCTCTCTGTCTGTATCTCTCTCTCTGTCTTTCTGTATCTCTCCCTGTCTGTATCTCTCTCTCTCTCTCTCTCTCTATGTCTTTCTGTATCTCTCTCTGTCCGTATCTCTCTCTCTGTCTTTCTGTATCTCTCTCTGTCTGTATCTCTCTCTCCCTCTCTGTCAGTCCAGGTGGTGCTGTGATCTACTGGAGGGATGTGGATTTAGGAAAATTCATGACCAAGGTAGTCAACACACAACTTACTGACCATTACTCTGCTGCTGTGTCCACTGGGCACCTTTTTTTTACAGCTAAAGGCTTCATGCTCTTTTAAAAAATTTTGGAAGGTTTTCAACGCAGCTCTGGGAAGTGGGAGGGTAAGACAGAGACAAGTTACTCCGTGTGTGTGTGTTGCCGACAACGTGAATTTTCTCTGTGTGCTTTGTGGGTGCGGCAGCATCGAGCCATTTCCTTTTAATGCGGCCTGATGCTGCTGTGCAAGACAGTGGAAAAACAACATCGAGAAAATGGTGGTCAATTTTCATCTTTCACGCCATGGCTCTGTGAAGTGTAGCTGCCGCCTTTTATGTAAATAGGGCTATGATAAATCTAGAGTAGATGTCAACCTTGTTGGCTGGTGGGGGAAGGTGATGAATACAATTAGCTCTACATCACTAATGCATAAATAATGACTCCGCTGGAATAGAGTGCACATACTTTGTCAAAACACTGTCAAGTGCAGCTTGAAATCAGGACTGTTTACTCCCTGTTCTACATCCATGCTGCTGGACTTATAAGATGTGATTGTGATGAATGACTGGTCCTCTATTACACTATCTGGACTCCACGTAATCTCTGTATTTTATGTGCCAGGCTGTTAAAGTTAAATGTCATACTGTGAAATGGAGTGCATGTTGTGCATGACATTCAGCATTGTGGAGACACTTTCTCCCTTTACAAAACGCAGTTCTTTTTGTATTTATTAAATCTATATGTAACCACTGTAGTCACTTAGATGATAGTCCCCGTTTACAATGACAAAGGAGTTGGCAAGTTCATTCCATGTGTGCATTTGAGTTTACTATAGCTGTCTGATGGTGTGCTGACATTGTAACAGAGTCTCTGAAGTCTCTGGTGATGTGATGGTGTTTCAAGACCTGTTGGGAATTTCCCTCACGTCTATTTAGAACCACAGTCCTCATTCCTCTAGAACTCCTGTGTCTCCTTTCCAGACTCCTCCACTCTCTCCTCTCTTCCTCTCCCCCTCCCAGTCCCATCTTTCATTCTCTGTTCCTCCTCCCCATGTCACCCTCTTTGATTCTCCTCCCACCACCCTCAACTCATCGCTCACCTTCCCCTCCCACACCCCACCCCTTCTCTCACCTCCCTCTCACCCCTACCCTCCACCACCTCGCTCCCCTGCCCCCTCTCTCCCTTCCCCTCGACCCCCTCTCCCCCCTCCCCTCCAGTCCCTCCTGCCTCCCTGCCAAGATCATAAGATGCTCTCATCCTCATGCAGACCACCCCCTCCTCAGAGCAGCAGCCTGACCTCGGTTCACAGACTGACTCCAGACGACATCCTGGTGTCTGTCTCCCTCCCCTCCTCCTAACTAGAACCAGAGACACTGGGAGGAAGGTAATGAGGTGATGGCAGGTCATTAGAAGCGAGACAAAGATAGTGGAGGGAGGGAGGGAGGGAGGGAGGGAGGGAGGGGAAAAAAGAGAGTGAGAGTTAAGGCCAAAATACGCTTCTGCGTCTCCGTTTACGGATGGGCGGGCGCACGGATACGCACGGATACGGACGGATAGACTTCGTTTATGGTTCTCCGTAGGCTGTGGGTGCTGAAAACATTTCACCGCCAGAAGAGTAGGTGGCGCAACGGTTTTTTGTAAGTCGTCGTCGAGTGTTTATTTACCTAGGTTATCGAGAAGTCGGAGCAAATTTACAAATTAGCCGTTTCATCGATAAAATACGCACATTTTCAGCAACTACACTTCCCATTTCTCGTCACATTTTAATTCAGATGCTGATTTACATGTACTGTTTAGCTGAAATATGAATTCTAAAAACTTACAGCAATGGCGGTCAAAGGATTCTGTTCGTCCTGTTTATCACGGCAACCCCGCCCCTGACGCAAGCGGTTCTTAATACTGACCAATCACAGCCAAGGGGGTCTCCGTAGCTCTCCGTCGCTCTCCGAAATTACGGCGGATAGTTAGAAAATTCAGGAGGTGCACGTCGAGCTCTCCGGGGCTCTCCGAGGGCTGACGGAGAGCTCGTAGAGGGCGTTCCACGGAGACGAGGGCGTTCCCATGTGTCCGTTTTTCGAAAAACGCAGAAGCATATATCGGCCTTTAGACAAAGAAAGAGAGAGTGAACAAAAGAAAGAAAGGATGAGAGAAAAGAGAGAGTGAGAAACTCTCACTCTCTTTATAATGATATAATATAATAATATGCAAATGTGGCTAATTTTTTGCCTCTAATTATAATACACTTACCGTTACATATGTTGTTAAACCATGAACTGTGTGTTGTCGGTATAATTGGTTTTGTCGATCAAATTGTCAGTATGATACAAAGGGTTAATGAACCAGGCCTAGGTAATGAATTAACCTTCACCAAACACAGGTAAGTAGCTCACCTTCTCACACGGTCTTATCAAGGACACGTGAAGGATACACATCTGACCTTTCTCTCTCTTTTTACAGATATACTTTTGGCCATTTTTCATGCTTTATTGGACTGTTTTTTCCCCAGTGAAGTGTAACAGGAAAGGCAGGGAGAGAGAGCGGAAGACACGTAGTAGAAGAAGGTCAAGGTCAGATTCAAACCCAGGCCCAACGGTAACGCCTCAGCCTACATGGCACATGCACATATTCGGTGGGCTATCACGGTGCCCCTCTCTCTTCTCTATCTCTGTAGCTCCTCACATATTTGTTTATCTATCTCCTCTATTTATCTTTTTATCTCTCTCTCTTAATATCTCTTCCACTTTCTTCCTCTCTCTACTGGCCATTCTCTATCTATTGTGCCCTCTCAGCCCATTCCTATATTTATATCACAATCTCTCTTCTTTTTTCTACATCTCTACAGCCTATACAATTTACACAGCTAAGCTTCTTCTACTGATTTGAGTAGTCAAAGAGGCCGGCTGGTATTTATGTGAGGGACCCTTAAGAAGCATCTAATGGAGGGGTTAAAAAGGTCATTCGGATGTTACAGCAAGAAGAAAGATGAAAGAAAAATAGGAAGTTAAATGTTGATTTGGTGAGCACCTTCCTAACCCCCTGATAGCCTTTAAAGACAGAACCCAGACTATGATCCCAAGCATTGCCTCAGGGCTCCAGCTTGAACTGTGCCGAGGCGAACGTCATGCACACAGGAGGGGGTGGAAGCAATCATCTGCAACAGCCATCGCTATATGAAACCATTACCCTACTTCCACACTATAGTTGATACATTTCATATCCCTACAGATATGGGTTGCTTTACCATTGTTTTCAGTGTTAGTAGACCTGACATCCTGTTCTACAGTTATACTGTGTATAACACAAGCCGCACAGCTGTGCTCTGATTGGTGAGTGCCTGTGTCCGTCAACAGAATCTTGAGAGGCACAGGCCTACTATACTGTATGGTGTGTTTTATCCGTAAAAAAGGGACCAAACCAAAACAAAAATACTGTGCAAGAATTATACTGTGAAAACACACATTCAATAAATCATTCGGATATAATATAATAATAAGACGGATGCCCCTCTAAATGAATAATTATCTTCTTCTCTCTCTGCCTTTCTCTTTTTCTCTCACTCTTTCCATCTCTCTCCCTCTCCTTCCTCCTCTTTCCTACTCTCCCTCTCTGTCTCCCCCTTCTTCCATCTCTCTCCTCTTCCATCCTTCTCTCTCCCTCCCAGCCGAGGGAACACATCACTCCTAGCTCAAGGCTGCGCACCTGGCGATGGCACTGGGCTGTGAAGTCAGCTGCCTGCTCATCACCGCTCTTGCCAGCCGGAGGAGGCGGGTGTTTTAGAAGGACAGCTAATTATAGGCGGAGAGGGATGTGGACGCAACGTTCCAGCGTTGGCGGAACGCAGAACTCTGTGGTTCAGAACCCTGTCAGGGGCAGGACAGCAGCAGACAGCACCACTCATGTGTGTGTGTGTGTGTGTGTGTGTGTGTGTGTGTGTGTGTGTGTGTGTGTGTGTGTGTGTGTGTGTGTGTGTGTGTGTGTGTGTGTGTGTGTGTGTGAGTGAGTGAGAGACATTGAGAGAGATAGAGAGACAGATAAGAGTCTTATAGAGAGGAAGAGGGAGAGATAGAGACAGAGAGACAGAGAGACTGAGAGAGAGAGAGAGAGAGAGAGAGAGAGAGAGAGAGAGAGAGAGAGAGAGAGAGAGACTGAGAGAGAGAGAGAGAGAGAGAGAGAGAGAGAGAGAGAGAGAGAGAGAGAGAGAGAGAGAGAGAGAGAGAGAGAGAGAGAGAGAGAGAGAGAGAGAGAGAGAGAGAGAAACACAGCGAGAAAGAGAGAAAGACTAAGAGAGAGGAAGAGAGAGAGTGCAAGAAAGAGTGAAAAAGAGAGAGGGGAAAGTGAGGAATCATTCTCTCATCCATCTTGGTTGTTGCCCTCTGCAGGAAAGCGTTCTCAATTGATGCATCAATTCTGGCTACTCTGAAACACTATCGGACCTCAAAACACATGCACACATACAAACACATGCACACATACACCCACTGAAACTTGCTTTTTCTCCCTCTCTTTCTCTTTCTCTCTATCTCTCTGTCTCTCTCTAACACACACATACCACCATCCTGACACGAAGATTGATGACACAGGATAATGTTCTCATCCACTTCACACTAGGACACCACCACAAAACAGGAGCTAAATAGTTTCCATCACACTATTATTGCAGGCCCATGAACGAGCCAGGAGAGGGTCAAACATTTGATGTAGGAACTCTTTTTTTTTCAAGGAGAAAAAAAAGAAAAGTCAGATGAGTTGAAACAAGGAGCACTTGAGGTATAGATGTGTGCATCAGCTCCCAGGTCAGGCCTCTCTTAAGACAAACCTGCATCCTCACAGCACAGCACAGGGTTCTTAGAGGGAACAAAACAACTGCCTGTGCCCCCGTGCACAGAATCCCAGCGTAAGAGCTGGCGATCCACGAGAACAACAGGGCAGGAATGAAGGGCCAGCCGGAGGAGAAGAAGGGGGTGTGGAGGTAGAGAGAGAGAGACCAGGGAGAAGGGGAGAGAGAGAGACCAGGGTGAAGGAGAGAGAGATAGAGAGAGACCAGGGTAAAGGAGAGAGAGAGAGAGAGAGAGAGAGAGAGAGAGAGAGAGAGAGAGAGAGAGAGAGAGAGAGAGAGAGAGAGAGAGAGAGAGAGAGAGAGACCAGGGTGAAGCAGAGAGTGAGAGGGAGACCAGGGAGAAGCAGAGAGAGAGAGAGAAAGACCAGGGTGAAGGAGAGAGAGCAGCAGCCTCGAAAGGGGTAGAGACAGATAGACAGATAGACGGAGGTAACTGTAGGATACCCATCCTTGTCACCCCTCTTTGATGGAAATCTAGATAGATACTAATCTCACATGAGCGCTGAAGTCTGGCCAATCATTCCTTGATTCAGGTTGTTGCATCTAAATGTAATGACTGTCTAGGCTATTTCTCATTCATTTTAATTTCTGTCCTTAGACTATCTGACAGGTTGTGTTTAGTGCCTTTTCCTAGCTCTGCTTTTCCCTCTGGCCCACCATAAAACTTCTTCCTAGAGCAGGACTAACTGTGATCAGTATGAATGATAAGACCTCCATTGATTACCCATGAGCATTTGCATAATTTGTGTAAGTAAATTACTCATGGACACCATTGGTTTTGGCTAACTGAATGCATCACGGTGGATGGCAAGATTAGCTGAATTTGGCCTTTATGTGGATTTGTGTGTAGATAGTTGATTGTCAATATGTATAATTGTACTGGATGCTAAAAACGAATTGTGTGCTAACTTTGAACATAATTGTTAGCTTTTTTATTTATTTGTATTGAGCAGCAGTTAGCTACCGGTAGCTTTCAGCTAACTTAAGGTTCTGTTGCTGACATGAGTAACTGCCGTTTCACATGAAATCCAAAGTTCTGTGTTGTGATGACGTTGTTGTCTAAACCGTGATATATTCAACAGAAGTTGCTTGACAAATAAGCCATGTAATAGTGTTTAATATTCTCTCACTCACTTAAGCAGCCACACATTTTGTTCTTTGTCTCCTGGCTTTAGGCAGGAAGTTGCTATGCCCAGACTTTCCTGTGGGTCTTCTGGCTCCTGATACTTTCCGCTCACTAAAGGATTAAAAAAAGGCATTTAATTTACATTTGATACCTAATTTTGGCAGCTGAGCGATGAAATGCTTTAAATCACAATCTTAAGTCTGGAAATGGGCACTGGATCACAGTTTCCCTGTTAAGCTCATTGCATGAATCAGTTGTATTCTCTAGCGCTCGCCAATGCAAAACTTTAAGCATTTTTTATGCCAATTCAGAGATAAGCTCATTCGTGAGTCATGTTCAATGAAATGTCTGTCGAAAGCACAGGAGTTATACAAATTCACTACTACCCTGTGTAAGTACATTGAACATACATTACCACATCATGTGCACTTATACACACACCATACAGAACGATGTGAGCCTAACATCCTATCGGTCATCCCCAGATTCTTCTCCAGTGTAAGTGTCCTTGAGTAGCAGGGAGAATTCACAGGGATTCCTTTCCCAATGAAATTGTGTTTGAGTTCTGAATGAAAGTTTGCAGAAGATAGGCCCCAAACAAAGAGCTATTATTCACCCTGCATATGTACTCAAGGACCCTGATAATAAGCTTTAAGAAAAAGGACAAAATGAGAAGATTGAAAAGAAAAGGGGGAGGGGTGCTTTTGTGAAGACCCTGTAGGACCCTGTTTGTCCAAACAAACTGATAATCACTCCCGATTTCCAATACATATTCATGAACTCAAAGCAACACTATACTGTATATCATAGTAGTGGAAGTAGTTGAAGTTATTACTACTATTAGTAGGTACTATATTTTGTTTATTCTTCCAGAAAATGCCTCCAACTTCTTTACTGTCTTTAAAAGGGCTATTAACTCCCCCCACTGTCTGTGAGATGAATGTGTGAAAGATATAACTGCTTCAAGCAATGGACCGGAAGGAGAGCGATTACCTCCTTTAGATGTCACCTCACTTAGGAATGAGAGACATCTTTGCAAGAAGGGAGTAAACCACAATATGGATGCTATCATTAACCTGAGAGAGAGAGAGAGTCCTCTGCATAGCATGACATACCTATCCTTCCTCCCACTTGCGCACACGCACACATATGCACACACACACGCACACACATACAGACAACACTGTAGACTATACAATCCTACTCAAGTTACATAAAAATTAAATAATGATACATACAGGCCTACAGTTGTGTGAAGCGATGACTTCCAACACGTTACAGTAATGAATATGTGAGTGTATACAGCCTATACACACTGACACACAAAACCCAACCTCTATCTGCGTCCATACCTCCAATTAACAGCTGAGTGCGGTGTATGGCTGTGAGACATAACAGGTGCTTCTGACACACACACACACACGTCCTCCTCATCCTATTGGTCTTTCTGATGAAATACTGAATTATTTGTTACGTGATCAATATAGCCTATCATCTACAACATAATAAATACAAGTACTGGTCTCCTTAGCCACCATTTTATTTATGAATTCCATTCCTAATCGTTTAGGTGTCTGTCTTCTGGGGTTAAATCTGCCCAATTCACTTTTTATAGCCATATAGCGATAGAATCAATTACCGATAAGCCTGATGTGATCTGAGTCAGTATAACGGAAGGTCGGTTGGGAAAATGTGGTTGGAGCTCTACTGACACCTACAGGCCCCATCTGACTTCATAGGTCTGTACGATTTACAAGGACATTCAAATCAATTGAATGTCTGTTGAATTGAATGTCATGTTGAATGTAGATATTACTAATATCTAATATAGACATCCCAGGTCTCCCGGAAGTTCCGGGAGTCTCCCGCATTTCAATAGCGGCTCCCTAACTCCCGCAAATGCTATACAATCTCCTGGAAATCGATGGTCATTTCTGGTAGAGACAGGTGCATATAGCGCGTCCTGATTGCGTCCCGGGGAAGTCACCTCCCTGAAATGAGTCTCTGCAGGTTGGGATGTCTGCTAACATACAGTTGTTCCCCGATTCCTTTACCAGATACGTGCAATGATCTAACTAGAACATTTTTATTGAACCACAGTCAAGTTCAGCCCGAGTTGTGAACTTAAGATTAAAGAAATGTGTCCTTGTAGTAGGCCTATTGCACTGATTTCTTGTAGACATAAATGTTGTAATTACAAAATTACACATTTCGACGCGTACATTAACGCTGCACGTTGCTTACCTTTACGTAACATGGCATAAGAGAAATGATTGGCGGACCGCACTTCCGGGTTAGCCCATTCAGAGAGGTGTTGGCTCGGCGACACAATCAAGAATACAAAGAAAAGGGGACCATGGCTGAAATATCGCTGTATCTCACCAATGTCAATGTATCTTTGGCCCAAAACATGGATTTAGATAAGGTAGGCTCGCCTGGTTACTTGATATAAGAAGATTAATATCACGTTAGGTGCAATCGTCCTGTATGTAAAAGCGATAATCAGTGCATCTTTGTTAGCTTGTGTGTGTCACCATGCCCTTTGTTTTAAACTAAGTTGACTTCTCGATGTTGCGTCGCCATTGAATTCAGTTTGACAAAAATGTTCCCATTCATCCCATATGACAAAACCAGCGTTTATTGTTCGCTAGACATTCTCCAGTTCATTGCATGTACCAGGCTAGCTAATCTGAATGGCTGAGTGCTGGACTGGAGCAAGCCCTAATGACAGCTTGTAGCTCTTTGATAATGATTATTAGGAGCCTGTTTGTCTGACCCAGAGCCCAAACACAGGTAAGGACTTTGAGAGTGTGGAGCTGGGGGACCTGGAGAGGAGAAATGGAGAGCAGAAGGAGAAGGCGCCTCGCAGGATAATTCACTTCTCCAGTGGAGAGACCATGGAGGAGTACAGCACCGACGACGAAGAAGGGGAAGAGAACGAGCCGGAGAAGAAAGATCTGTTGAAACCTGTAGATGCTGTAAGGATGTGTGACTGTGTGTGTGTGTGTGTGTGTGTGTGTGTGTGTGTGTGTGTGTGTGTGTGTGTGTGTGTGTGTGTGTGTGTGTGACAGAGAGAGATTGAGTAGGTGTGTGCATGTATGGGAGTATGTGTGTAAACACTGTTTGATGCTACAACAGTTTGTTTGTTGTGTTCAGTCTCAGATGACCTGGGGCCCATATTTCTGGTTCCACATGTGGAGGGCTGCCACCTCCACCATTTCAGGTAAACAACATCTCAGGTAAACAACCTAACATCATATACCCAAGCTCAGGTTCAACACTAAAATATGTCTAGACAGTAACTCCCTCTTAGGACACAACAAGATTAGCTAAAACGCCAGACTGACGTTTTAGCTTGCCGTTTCTTCAGGGTCTTAGGTTGGAGTAGGTGCAGTTGTATGGTCATGTATAAAGCCCTCTGTGAGATTTCTTGTTAAAAGGGCTATAGAAATCAAATGTGATGTGATTTGATGCAGCTTGTGACTACGTAGGAGAGAGGATGGCTTCCCTTTTTGGCATCACGTCGGCAAAATATCAGTACGCCATCGATGAGTACTACAGGATGAAGAAAGAGGTTTGTGTATGGAAGATCGAAGAGTGCAACAGAGAATAGCTTCCCCGTGTTGACTCGTTTATCCTTAAAGCAATACATTCTCAGGCAGAGAACTTTCCAAAGCAGCATCCATACCATCCAAATATAGAGTATAGACTTGAACATATCATTAATTTCCTGGTCCTCCCCACAGAAAGAAGAGGACGACGCAGACAATCGTCTGTCTGAAGAAGCCGAGCGATACTTTGACGAGCTGGGGTGTCACAACAACCAGGATGAACCAATCACAGGCCAGTCTGAGGTCACCGCCCCATCTTCCAGCGTCTCTTACAAGGTTGAGAATGATCCGGAAGCCACACCAACCGCCATCCGAGTACCAGCTATTGTCACGACAACCTAACCAATCCCTTAAGCTGTTTGTTAATTCAGTTATTTGATTACCTAGTTTGTTTTGAGTTGTCAAGGAGGATCACTAATGTGTGTCTTTCAGAGCACTTGATCTTGGTTGGAGGGACACAACAGTTGAAGGAAAGCAATGTATTTCAGTTACGTTGTGTGGGAAGTTTGGTAGATTTATGCTACTTTGCTGGAAGCTAAAGAGTCCATTCTCAGTGGCCTTACTGCTCTTTACTCCTACAGAGTTTGAATATTCAACTGAGTCAAAGCCTAGTAGCCTAAACATTAATGCACTTGAACACAGATAGCACTTGCTGCCCTGTTTAACTGCTTTATTGAACACTAATATGCCACTTTGTCACTTCATTTTAATGTAAGTATGTTTAAAATCACGTAGAGCACTGAACAACATTAGAATTTGTCTTAGTGGAAGCAGACACCATGTAGCCTTACATGTTTATACAGAAACACCTGGACAAGCCTTGGCTGAGGCTTACAGCCAAGGCACCTGGGCAGAGGTCACGGATGTGTAGTTCCCCAGGTAGGAGATTATACTTGGACTCACTCTCCCATCAACCCACTGGGTCTGTTCTCAACACAGGTGGGAGTATGTCAAATAAGAAAACACATTTTTTACTTATGTTTCATTTAATTTCAGTATTGCCAGGGGTATGTTTGAGTCAAGAGTGTGCAAACATTCAGAAATAAAACAGAATTTAAATAACCCCCCCCCCCCCCTCCCCCCACCCAAAGCAATCTCCAGTGAAGTAAATTCTTATAGGAATACACACACTGACATTAATGTTGAAAACCGTTTTTGAAATTCAAGTATTTATTTTCCTGGTACTGACTGAGCAATTTTTCCATTAACTTATTTCAGAGTTTTAGTATGTGATAACATCCTAATAAACTGTTAACAAATAAACAGTTATCATTCAACTGCTTCTGCTGTTTTGTCCAGACTGTAGTGGATGTTTCTGAGATGCCTGCGGAGGCTAAACAGTCCTAGCGATGTGACTGGTGGTGTTTGTCATCAACAAGGCACTCAGTGTCCTGCCCACCCTGAGCTGTGTAAGGTCACAGATTCTGCCGGACAGTCCTACAATGCTGCTTTCTGAGGTCAGACCAGGGTCTCTGGGCCAGGATGGGTTAGACAGAGCCAACCTCATGACCTCACTATTCAGGACCAGCTAATTCAGTGCTGGCATGGTCAGATCATGGACAACAAGCAGAACACATGGATTTTGCACAGGATCTCAACTTAATTGTATTGAAAAGACTTTAGAAACTATGTTCACTAATGTGATTTTAATGCATGTTTTCTGCCAACACAGTAATATGTATTCCCTGCGAACTGTCATGTAGGAGCTGTCACTATCTGGTTCCATTAGTATCAGTTTATTTTGAATGGTCTCTGGTACAATTGGGTGTGGTGACAGTGTTTTGGAAGGACTGATTATTTGTATTCAGCTTTGTATAATGCTGGTGTCTAGGCTCCAGCCAGGCCAGACAAGGACAGCCTTGTACAGCACACAATAACCCATTCAACACACCAGCCAGACCAGCCTAGTGACAGACACCCGCAATTTGTCCTGTCAAAGAATAAATACCTCATATACAGGACAGACAGGCACAGAATCCACATCATTTAGTGAGGAAATCTGTTTTTTAAGTTAGAGATGGCGGAGACATTTTATTTTATTTTGGAACTATGAACCCCAAGTCAAATCTGTATTTGACCTGTCTATTTTTTTCAGGACTTCGCTTCAACAAAAGTCTCATTTGTCCGGCTTCTCTCCAACTCACAGCCACCTGGTAGTGCCCCCATTATACCACCAGGGGGTGGTATTATACTATGACATAGGTTAGAACGCAAGGTTACTAAGGGGATGGATAAACGGTAAACAAACATGCTCTCCTATCGGATTTGTCAGAGAATGGTTAGAGAAGAACCACACCTTGGACATCAGGTCCAAGGTGTGGTTCTGTCACTTGTGTGAGATAACGTATTCTTGGCAAACTATGAGACACAAAGCAGTCAGCAGGGAAGCAGTGATTAAGAGGGAAACTCCAGAAGGAAGGCTGCACAATGCCTATCCTTGTGACTGAATGAGCGAGTGACAATATAGTTTGCTATTTTGTGTTAAAGTGTGACCAGCACGTGTATGCATGTAATTCCCTCATGGCAAAACTTGGCAAATTTCTCTCATGTACTTCAAAGTGAAAAGCAGAAAGTATGCTAACCACAGATCATGTGTGGCTTCCGCCAGAAGGAGATGAGAAACAGCAGCTTCTCTGCTTCAGCTATGGCTTTCTACTCAGCGAGAGAGAAAAAGGTAAAGAGAAATAGGGGGAAAAAGAGAGGGAGTGAGAGAGAGAGATAGATAGATAGAGCAAGAGAAATAAAAGTAGAGAAGTAAAGGGAAAGAGAGGGAGAGAGAAAGGTACAGAGGTGAAGAGAAAGAGAGGGAGAGGGAAAGGTAGCGAGGGGGGATTTCCACTGTTGTCTCCTTCCTTGCCCCCGGGCTTGCTTCCTCATGTTTAAAACAGTGACCTCCTCTCCCCTGAACAGGAACACACAGCCAGTGGTGTCAAACTGGAATGTCAAAACCGTTTTGGAGAATGGGTGAAAAGTTTGACGTTCCTTCATGCAGCAGCTTGCATCAAGCTGTCACTAATTCTTTGCAGGCTTATGATTTTCACAGCAGTCCTCTGTGTACTATATCGAGTTTTGCAGATGTTATGTTGTCCTCTAAATTTGACAGTAATTCATGCTACACATTTTCAAAACCTGTGAAAGCCCCAGACAGTGTGATCTTCCGTTTTGTGAATTCTCTCCTGTGTGTGTGTGCCTGGTCAGACTCGGTTTAGCATCTCTTCATGGTGGCCATACCACAGTCACATTGTCTGTACAGAGTGCAATACAAGTACACACACGCATACACATGCAAACAAGCACACAGACATACGCATGCCCTGCAACCTGGAAAGTCCCTGGTAGAACTACACAGCCTACTATTCACAGACGCACAGCTAGAAGGCTGGAACAAAAAGACAGCAGAGCGGTTATAGACTTTACCACCACCACTCAAGAAAGCAAACCCAAAAGTACTTTCAAATGATTATGAGCTTGTGGATTGATTGTTTTTTTGTTTTGTTTTTACTTGCGAAAATGCATGTGAAAGGATGCATGAGGGGGAAAAGCACTCCACTACTATATGATGTTTGTGGGATGACAGTTAAGAGGATAGGAATGCATCAGTCAGCAGGTTGGATCGTCCTGACCAAAGTACAGATTGTATCTCGACACCTGAGACACGAAGGTTTCCTTTTTAGGGGCAGATATATCAGCTCCTGCTGGCAGGAGACCCTGTACCTGTGACTCCTGTCTCAACCTGCCATTCGCTGTCTATCTGGATTCAATGTAAATGTTATAAACAATGTATTCGTTTAGCATTCAACGTTATTCCAAAGCCATAATATTGAGGGGGATTTGAACCTGCAACCTCCTGAACTGCAGTCCAATGCTGTAACCACGGAGACAAAAACACCTCAATATCGTCAACTCTCCCAGGTCAGAGAGCAAGCTTTTGTGAAACTGGGTTCAGGAGGGCTATTTGCGCATGTTAATCCAATCTCATGCAAAATACTGTCTGTTTAAACCTTTTATTGAGACTTCACCAGGGACGTAGGTTTCATTATTCATGGGTGGGACACTTGCAATGGCAATCTGTCCACCCCCCACCCACTTTTAATTAAGAAAATCACATTTAACAGCTGCATCCTCAGTTACAAAAAAAAAGGGTCCCACCCACGTTTGAAAACAAACCGAGGCCCCTGAACTTTACCATAGTAGCATGTTATGTAAGTTTCTACACTGGATTATCAGAGTGAACGGGTACATCCATATTTGCCTTTGTAAAGCAGGGCGAGGAAGCTAGTCCCCTTGTGCAGAGTTGTTTGTCTTATTGCTTGTTGTCGTAAAACAGAAAGGAGACATCCCTGTGCTGTTCTTGGGCAGGGTGGCTGATTGACTCATGCTCGGACACACGCTACCAACTTCGCCCAGGCCCAGACTCCCTGTCTATGATTAGGGTGGAGCTGTTGTATCCTGGCAAACAAAACAGTGTGTCCCCAACCAGCCCTGTCTGTTGACACGCACGCTCACACTTGTAGTGGCAGCACAGGATCTCTAACCTCACAGGCCAGGACCAGTGTGTACCAGTCTGTCTGTACTTTTCACCGCCCCCCCACACACAGACTCAAAACATTCATACATTTATAACCACAAACAACAAAGTATTCATAATCACATGTCAATCTTTTCTTTTTTTTGTCTATTTTGTCCTTCTAGAAAAGATCAGAATGTTCAGTCCTTCTGGAGATGTGATCAAATGAAGGGAAGTCTCTGTGTTGATAAGACAAGAAGCCATTGCAGTGCACTCCAGCATGCATGATTTCACAGCAATCCAAACATCTTGTCTACAGTATGAAAGAAATAGAGGAAACTCCCTCCTTTTCTTGTACTTTGGCAAACCCACGCAACACAGGGAAAACCGAACAACATGTATTTACAGTTCAGATTGGAGGCTGTATTTAACCCTATATTTATACTATATATACATTTTAATATTGCGTATTTTTCGTTCCAATTTTGCGTTTTTGAGCTACTGTTTGTAGCCGCTGCCAAGTTCTGTGGTAGAATTCCTTGCATTTCTCCCTTCCCAGAGTCGGTCAGGTTAATTCAGGACTATTAGTACATCAGACTACCGCTGTGCTTGTTCTGTCTCTCTCACCTTCACTCCTCAGAGTCTCACTGTCTGGACTAAAATAGATCATGTAATTGAATGGCAGGATGAGGGGATGGAGAAGGGTTGAAGAGTGGTAACCAGCAATTCCCTTTGTTCAGACTTCTGGACTCACTATAGAAACATGCAGCGGTAGCACAGAGGAATTCCCCCAGTAAGTTCAAACGATCACAGATGTTGGTGTGTCTGGTCGACTTTTACTTTGCACAGCTGGGCCCAGACCAGACCCCCCCCCACACACCCCCAAACACACACACATATTCCTCCCTTGCTCTCTCTCTCTCTTTTTTTTGTCTCCCCTTCCTGAATCCCTCCCTTCGCCCCTCCAGACCACTGCCGTCTCTGCTGGTCTGGAATAGTGATTCAGTGGAACTAGTGAGCTACTGTAACAGTCAGACAGCCAAGCCTGCTGCTGCACACCCTAGGGCGGATGGAGGGCCTGCTAAGAACATTATCTGGCAGCTGGGATTGAGGCGGAGGGGAAGTTTTGGGGATTTCAGAACAGAGATCTTGCGGTGCTCACATCAGGAAGTAAAAGTATCGTTAGGGGTCAAGGGTCATCTGAGCCTTATGTGAAATGTATCTAATACAATCGTTCCTTTCATTTACTGCAAAATCAGTGACGGTGTGATTTTTCTCTGAAAGGCTCTCAGAATAGACTCTGCAGATGGTTGCACATCCTCTGCTGCAGAACAGTGTGATGGACTGGATGTTTTCTTACTTGACTGTGTCATTATACATCCAGGCCAGCCAACTGCAACTCAATTTACTGTGTTGAAAAACTCTGCGTCTTTCATGTTAAGATGCAACACGTGCTGTAAGTAAAACATACCAGTACATACTCTCACCATTCCAGTTTTCAGATCCTGTCAAATGCTCTGAGGCCATGCCAAAGATGTGTCCCTGCTGCAGGATGTAAAAGAGCATAGCGGGAAATTCCCACAATCCTAGGAAAACTCAGAGAATAAATGTAAGAAACCTTGGGGGGAGCGATTGAGTTAGGAGAGTCAGCCTCCAGAGGTGGTTGTTGACACAGAGAGGTGCAGACCATGGCTGGATACAATTATGCTGTAAGAATTGGTAGAGATTTTTCAGCTCTCTGCATTGGTTCTACATTCATTTAGCTGGGACATTATTCAAATACTAGCCACAGTTTCTTCAAACAGAGCAACACTCATGATGCAACATGATGCAGTCACCATGAGCCACATAACTGCATTGTCTTTTTTTTGTGGGAGTGAAACGGATTTCTCCCCTCCAAATTCCCCTGTCCCTCCCAACCATGACCTTACACTGCAGACTGTCTAGGCTGATTATCTATTCCTGAGTAGTTATTTCACCGTATCCAAATGTCCTCAGCTACCATAGGGAATGTTTTACTAAATTAGTTACTTAATGAATAAATAAGTGTGTTGGAGGGGATTTTGGTGCCTTCTGTGAGGTGACTCATGTTTTCCGATATTGCTCTGACCTTCCCACTCGTGTGCTGTATATCCAAGTGAACCAAAACGTGCCCACCAAACATGATTCCTATCTGTGGCTATTGTTTAAAGGTACAAGTCTAAATTTAGACACAATAGTGGTAAGCCAGTCATGACTTGACAAAACTAACCTGTGAATGGACTAATCTGTGGAAGAGTCTAGATGTTTATGTGTACCTGCACTGTCCATGAACATTAACAGACTTCAGTTTGTAATGTATTTGTTTGTCCATTGTGACATAAATACATCTTTGCTAGATTCATGTACTAGACCCCGGCTCTATAAATAGGTGTGGGGACCTCTGCCTTGACCTAGTGGCACTGGATTGTTTGCCCCACGAAAGATTTGTGACTTCTCCCTTCTCTGCAATGACAGGGGACATGTGTAACTAGAACACCTAACTGCAGATCAAGAGGTCTCAGTTTCAAATCCTCCTGTGGATGTTGCTTTGGAGGTAAACTACAAACTACTGCTACAAAAATATATAATTTATTTATTGACGGGCCTCTGGACAGTGTTCTTACTAGGACACTGTTTTTTCTGCACTCCCCCCTGCCTGCCTGTCTGGTTCAAAAGGGTTTATCGGTCTACATGGAGAGGCAGAGATACTGTGTGGAAGAAGTATGAAAGAGCCTGGGGGTGAGAGGTCGGGTTGCTGTTTAATGTACACACAATGACCTAAGAGTGGATGATCTGCTTTTTGGTTCAGCCGACCAAATGTGAGAGTTCATTTGAAGAGACAGGATGTGAACTTGATATGGTGCCAGATAGATGATGATTCAGGCAGAGAGAGATGATTAAGAGACAAGAAAGCTCACTTGTGGAACCTGATAAACACTATAGCTGGAAAAGCATTTTTGAAAACATACTCTGTCTGGGCTGGTTTGGTGAGAAGTTCTCAGCCTTGAAAAAGAGGAAAAGAAGAAGAGGTTTTGTGTTTCCTGATAGCCTTTGAACAGAAACGATGTTTACTTCCTCAATGCGGTTTCTTGGTGTTGAGAGTTATTGCTGTTCATTGCTGAAGCAATCTTGTGTTTGTTGTAGAAATCCCCTGGTTGATGTGGATTGTTCGTGATAGCCTGTTGTAACTGTGGTCTAATTGTTCATGATAACTAATGTATTCAATGTTGGAGCTACTGTAATCAATGTTGTAATCAATGTTAGAGCTGCTGTAATCAATATTTCTGTTGCACTGTAATTGAGACGTTATTGTTGCATTGTAATATAATTTTTTGTTCTCTGTGTCTGGAATTTGAGATGTGGTTATTTTGCAATGTTTCCAGTGAATACAGACTATTACTTGACTCTGACCACTGAATACCGTAGAACTATGCACCTTCCGCTTTACTTTCAGTATGCACCATTTGCAGGCCAACGTCGCTCTGAATAAAAGCTTATGTTGAATGAATAAAATGTAAATAGCTATAAAGCTCATTCACCACAGTCGCATGTGAAGAGCAGGCTCTTTGCATATTTGTCTCTGCTTTTTCATAACAGCTATTACAGTCTCCATGGCGATCCATGTGGGTCTATGTGCAGAAGAATATCTTCCGTGTAAGCCTTTTGTCTACCTTTTGGCTATTCATCCTAGAGCATGGTATTTACTGTGACGTTTGACGGTGACATTTAAAGTAGAATATGTGCTTATCCCACTGTGCGGCCTTTTGTTACAATGACACCTGTCAGTTAACACTCAGCATGCATCCTCATTCATCGTCATTCACATGAAGACAAAATGGAGGACTTTTATGTGACACGCAAGCACAGCTCAGCTCTGGAAAACTTGATTTGTATCCAAAAATGTTAGGTTTCAATTTTATAGAAAAGAACTGATTGGAAAAGAGGTCCTTGAGAAAGCTTGAAGTTGTCATAATTAATAAAAAATAATCTCATGGAACTCATACCCTTTCAAACAGGAAAGACACCAGATACCTGCAGTAATAAAAGAATAACAAGATAAAAACCTAGTTAATATTCATCCTCTAATACAAGGAAACAATTCAATGCAAGAAACTCCCAAGAGAGTTTAGAAAAGCAGTGTAACCGAACAGATTGACCCAATTGGCACTAACCCAAGTCAGACAAAACCCAAGTTTGGGCTTTTCCAGATATCACATATCCCTTTGTCTACAGTGCTTTGTATTTACCTTACAACAGATGGGGATTCTAACCACTTATCTGCACAAACAAGGACAAGGGAAGCCCCAGAGTTTTATAATGCTGAGAGCCAACAGGAAACACTGTGCCATCTTTTTGCAATTTCATTTGCAATAAATGTATTATATGTGAATCAAGCCTATTTTAAGTAATCTCTACCTTCTTAAATGTTAGTTCTTCCTGGGAAACACAGCGGATATATATGCATTCTTATCTAAAGCACAGAGCACACTTAGTAGTAGTTCTCAGGCTATAAAAAAACATTTAGCACATTTATTTATGGTGTTCTGAAGCACCATTGGTTGGTTCCTGCGTGCATGTGTGTGTTTGTGTGTGTGTGTGTGTGTATGTGGGCACCGCTAACAGCAGGTGTGAGCTAAGGTTGTGCAGCACCTGACCACAGAGAGGCTATGTGGAAGCATTTCAGAGCTTTTAGACGCCCACAATCCTGTCTGGGAGACCAGGCAGAGGTAAGGAGGGAGTTTCTGTCAGGCCACACTGGGGGAATGTAACCATGGGGTATATATTTTTTGACAGATTGTGCAGGATTGAGTGAAGCCTAATTTTTATATTCTCTTATTTGTGTGTGAAACAGAAAGAGGTACACTAGTAAACTAGCTTGCATTGACTGTTCGTTCCTTTAATCTAATCTCTCTACTGTATCCAGGTCTTTTAAGAAATTAGAGGTTAGCATTTCTTAAAAATCTTGTGGTTATTTACAGCATAAATTAGATAAGATTCCAACTAATCATAATCTGATAAACAGTCATATTTCCTGCTGTTGCACGAACACCTAACTATCAAACATGCAAACATAGACATCTTAGTCCTTAGCAACATCAGACAAATGTATTTTCCTATGTGATTAAATAAAAATTAATACACTTCGTTTTCAGAAAATAATGCAAAACAAATAATTAACAAATAATTAACAAATTCAAGTTTTTTCAAAAAACATATATAACACAAATAGTAAAACCATTTATAACCTAATTGGTAACCCTTATGTAAAACTTTCCAAGAAAGGTCCAGCCAACTGAGAAGCTCTCAGTTGAATGTTAAGTGAATGTTGCTTAACCTACAAACCTCCGATATGCTTGGAAAATATTAGCCTTTAGATTGCTGTGATGTGTCAAAAATACACACGCTCACTGTTTGTGGAGATCCCCCTGCTCCCCAAGACAGGGTTGGGCCCACGCCTGACAACCAAGGGAACGGGGGTGAGGTCTTTCCTCTCTACAAGATAGGCCTGCCATGAAAATACCATCGAGAAAAAGCCAACGAGAAAATGTCTGGTGAGAAAGAGAAGAGAAGAAAAGATAGACAGACTGTGTAGAGGGTGGTGGTAGAGGTGTTAGAATGGAGGTGGGGGGACAGACCTGAACTGACTGTCTGTTCATTCATTGTGAAATACACGGGGGAGGGGGCACAGACAGGTGCTTTTCTGTTGGATAGATAGGTACAGTAGATGGATGGAGAGAGAGAGAGAGAGAGAGAGAGAGAGAGAGAGAGAGAGAGAGAGAGAGAGAGAGAGAGAGAAAGAGAGAGAGAGAGAGAGAGAGAGAGAGAGAGAGAGAGAGAGAGAGAGAGAGAGAGAGAGAGAGGGAGAGAGAGAGAGAGAGAGAGAGAGAGAGAGAGAGAGAGGAGAGAGAGAGAGAGAGAGAGAGAGAAAGAGAGAGAGAGAGAGAGAGAGAGAGAGAGAGAGAGAGAGAGAGAGAGAGAGAGAGAGAGAGAGGAGAGAGAGAGAGAGAGAGAGGAGAGAGAGAGAGAGAGAGAGAGAGAGAGAGAGAGAGAGGGGGGGAGAGAGAGGGAGAGACAGACCGACAGACCGATAGACCGATAGATACTACATTGCTTGCCTTCTTGATTAATTGATTGACACAGATCGGCTTCACATCAAGTCCTTACAAGCTTCAATATAATCCTGAGGTTTTTTAAATTGTTTGTGTATTTCCCTAGTATATGACAACATCGAAAATGTTTTGAAAACATGTGTGTGTGTGTGGTTGAGAGGCCAGAATGTGTCACAGTAAAGTTCTAGTGTTGTAATATGATCATTCCAACCAACCGTAACATGCCATAGTGTTGACTAAACTGGCATCGACAATTTTGTGCGTGTTTGTGCTTACAGGCACGTGAATGCATGTGTAACCTGTGTGTGTGTGTGTGTGCATGTGTGTGTGAGTGTATACGTGTGTATGCATGTGTGTGTGATGTAGGCTGGGATACACAAAAAATTTTGTTAATTGTTTCACATTTAGCCTTGACTTCATACTCCTCATTGACAATGATCGAATAGTCACCAGTCGGCTCTGGAAAAACCCTGTCTCTATCATGCAGTATCACTGTTATCACAAAAGTAACATACTGTTTATTCTACAAACAGATGGAAATTCAGATGTTAACACTCACATTGTGAAATGTTTCCTTCACTAAAACTCCCCCACTTCACCTTCATTCCTATCCAAAGAGAGATATAGACCAAAATGAGTTGAGATGGGGATTATCCTCTACAATAAATAAAGTGCATTTTAGAAGAGAATACCTGGAGAATACCAGATATATATCTACTGTAGACTACATATAATCTCACAAACTTGAAACCACTTGCTTTTCAATTGGAGAAGGGTCAAAGAAGTGCTTCAGTTGGAGTAAATACTTCTGAGGGGGATATGGAGTCTTGCGTACCTGTAAAGGTACGCAAGACTCACGAGGAGAGAGAGAGGGGGAGAGAGAGGGGGGAGAAAACAATGCATTAGGCATAACATTTCAGGAAACATTTTTGAAACATTTTGTTATAAAATGTTTATTGTAGGCTACTTGTAGTAACTGAGATGTAGAAATCGAGAGAGAGGGGAGGGGGGAGGCTGGTGGTTGTAACATAGCAACACATTTTAGCGTCTGTATTTCACACTGATGTATTAACGACTTCCGGGAAATGAATTGTGAATGAAGTTGTGCAGATTGAAACATTTGACGAGCGAATTTGCTAAAATGTCACGGGGCTCTAGTGCAGGTTTTGATCGTCACATCACAATATTCTCTCCAGAGGGTAGACTGTACCAAGTTGGTTAGTAGTGTTGGCTTTTATCACATATAATTGCAGATAACACCGACTAGCCAAGTGGTTTTGTCTTTGTATCACTGTTGGCTAGATAGCTGCTAGCAAGCTAGTTAGCAAGACACTTTGCAGGAGACAACTTAAATGTAATATGTTTAAAATAGTTTACGATAGCAACTAAGTACGCATTTTGGTATCTGCATATATTTTGCATGTTGCTATTCATTACATGTTAGCTCAAAGGAGTCTTACTACCAAACCATCATCGTTAGCACTAGCCTAAACTTAGCTAGCTAACTCCATTAGCACAAGCAGCGACCTGTCAGACTCGTGTGGATGTAGTTGTTAACTAGCAAATATTATTACTTTATCGGGGATCCTTCATCTGCCGATATTTTATATATGATAACCTGCTATTTTCAGTTGAAGGTAGTTCCATACAATGTCTCAGCAATGACATTATATGAACTGTCACTGTTCAAGTGCTGAGGTTTTAAAATCGCAGTTTTGCATCTCAACAGAGTATGCTTTCAAGGCCATAAACCAAGGAGGTCTCACATCTGTAGCAGTCAGAGGAAAAGACTGTGCAGTGGTAGTTACACAGAAGAAAGTACCGGTAAATATTTACAAACTCATCAGGAAAAAATATCTTTTAAACAATGATGTCAGTTGAAACTTTGGCTTTCTAGGACAAGCTGTTGGACGCCTCTACTGTCACTCACCTGTTCAGAATTACAGAGAACATCGGATGTGTGATGTCAGGAATGACAGGTAGGCCATGAAGATCATGGTCAAGATGAGGGCAGACTCAAGTGACTCAAAGAACCAGATATTCGTTGTCTCCTATCAAGCTGTGACTACATGTGCATTGTGAAACAGGGAAGATCCTAAATTGCTCTTTATTTTGCTTCATCGCCCTCTCTTCTCCCTACTTCTTCTCTCTTCCTTCTCCTCTCTCTCCCCCACCCCACCTCAGCGGACTGTAAATCGCAGGTGCAGCGGGCCCGTTACGAGGCCTCTAACTGGCAGTACAAGTACGGTTACGAGATCCCGGTGGACATGCTGTGTAAGAGGCTAGCCGACATCTCCCAGGTCTACACACAGAATGCAGAGATGAGGCCGCTAGGCTGCTGTAAGTACAGAGGACCAGGTCTCCCTGAGCGTCTGCTGAATTAACGAGATGTAACTGTATCCCTTCCTGTCTTGCAGGTATGATAGTGATAGGTGTGGATGAGGAGAGCTCTCCCCAAGTGTTTAAGTGTGATCCAGCGGGGTACTTCTGTGGCTTCAAGGCCACTGCTACAGGCGCCAAACAGACAGAGGCAACCAGCTTCCTGGAGAAAAAAGTGAAAAAGAAACACGACTGGACCTTTGAACAAACTATTGAGGTAGAGTCCCAGGAAAAACAAATTCCACATAGGAGTGTGTCACTGAAAAGTCATAGCGATGACATTCACAGGCGGGTATTGAGAAATCCCTCTGCTGGAATCACTTACTCTTCCTTCCGCTTCTGTCTCTCTTTCTATTGCTCTCTCAGACGGCTATCACATGTTTGTCGACTGTCCTGTCCATTGATTTCAAGCCCTCTGAGCTGGAGGTGGGGGTTGTCACAATAGAAAACCCCAAGTTCAGGTAAATCATTCACATCAACATATCTATTAAGACCATCTCAAAGAAAGTGTGGCCATATCGACAATTTGAAGGCCCAGACCAATATAAAATTGTCAAACTGTATATTTGATGAACATTAGATTCATTTTGGATTAATGTAACTATAAAGAGAGATGTATTGTTCAGGTCCCAATGACTTGCAGTGTCGAGTGCGAAGTTGTTTAGCTGAGAAGTTAGCGACAAATGGCTTAAATAGAAATGTGTTCACTGCCATGTTGAGCTGCACTAAGCGGTGGAGCCATGGGGTCTCGCAAGGAATACATATACACACATTCTTTGTTAAGTCTTGTTATTGTTTTGTTAATGAAACATGTGCTGTTCTGCATGCAGGATTCTGAGTGAGTCTGAGCTGGACTCTCACCTGGTGTCCCTAGCTGAGAGAGACTAATGCTAAGAACTTTCTCCTTCCTGTCTGAGAGACAATCAGTGAAGAGATACTGACGCTAAAATCTGCTTCTTTCCTGTCTGAGAGCCAATCAGTAAAGAGAGACTGAGACAGAGACATGCCTCCTTCCTGTCTTAGAGCCAATCGGTGAAGAGAACGGGACAAGTAAGCCCCAGAGATGGAATTATGTTACTTTTTGTTTACTGTATATTTACCCTGTTCCATTCAATAAATACCTTTTTGGAGTCAAATCTGATCTGCAAGATTGTTTATCCTGATGCACAGACATTATCCAAATGATCACTAAGATGGGTGTAGCTCAGTGGTAGGGCATTTGACTGCAAATCTAAGGTTCAAGTTTCCCTTCTTGTATGTCACTTTGGTTAAAAGCGTTATTGCGAAATTCAGATCTTTATTATTTATATTATTTTTACTATTTATATTATTTGTTATTACTACTTAGCATGACACCAGGCAAAGAGTGTACTGCAGGTCTTGTATTATTAGTTATTATTCATTCAGATGTCTGTGTTCCCAGGTATGAAAGTGAACCATTTACACAACCACCATTGACGTGTGTCTTAAATAAGCTTCTCTTCAGTTGGACTGATTTAGAAGCTGGGAATTTTTTTTGTGGGACTTGATCTGTGCAAAACTCAGCTGTGACTTCCTGTTGCGGTTCAGTGTTCTAGATTACATGATATGGGTACTACCATTAACACGACTACAGTAGTTGTGACCTACCTTCTCTACTCAAAATTCAAAAACCATTTCCTGTTCCTACAGTATATCAGAAATAGATATGTTTATTTCTAAAATATCCAAGTAGAACCATTAGTCTCCTTTAAAACCTTAAATATAACCTTAAATACCTTACATAGATATACATCTGGCCAATACTGAAGAAAGCTGGTTTTTTATTTTGGGCCAAAGAAAACAGAGGTCATATTCAGATCAAGACAAAATGGTGGTTAACAGCCACTGGAAACAAAGCTGATATTTACACCTTTAAAGCAGCTTCTACAGGTTATTTGGGGGGATTTCCTCTCTTTAGCATTAATGAAGATAAACAACAGAAGTAGTATATATTCGTTTTAGTATTCATGTGTATTTGAATGAGAGCGAAGTATTGTTCCTTTTAACTGTGACAACTAGCAGTATTCCCTTGTTGCTAACTAGTTATATCCTGTCAGCTGAGCTACCTCCTGGCTGGACATTGCTTCCTTGGCATCATGACACAGAGGTTGATGACGATCCAAAAAGTTTCAGATTTCCTCTTTTTCAAAAAATGTGTTCCTGAGTACAGTGACCTGGCACTAACTTCCTCTTCACTCCAGTCACATATTCTAAGGAACATCTTAGTGAAATATTACATCAGCTCTTGCTTGTCCTGGAGAGTTTGATAACATGACTCAGGGAACCAGTGCCCTCACCCTTACCAGGAAGTCCCAGAATGTACAAAGGGTTTTGAGTGGGACTTTCTGAAGCCTGTACGTTACTACTGTGATGGTTTTCCTTACCAGTAAAGTAGTGTGAAGCAGTGAGTCTAAGAGACAGACACGGTCTAACTGTGTCAAAAAGTCCATGAAGTATCACTTTCTCTCACAAAATGAAAGCAACTAGTCAGAATCCATTGATATTCAAAACCAATTCAGAATTATTTTTAATAAAAATATGTTTTATTCACGAATAATATATTTCAAAATATATAAAAATATCTCTGGTCTGTCTATTTACAGTATGTTACAGAATATCTTCCATTATATACAGTACATGAACACTGAAGCATTCTCTTCTGAGGTCAGACGCCTGGTGTCTTGGAACATCTTGGACTTGACTGGTCCATCCAGACCAATCAGAATGGCCTCTTCAGTCTGGGCAGCATGGCCAGCTCTGAGCTGGGCACCCCTGCCTTCTTAGACCGTCCGTTCCTGACCGTATGCCAGACTAGCCAGCAGCAGCGACACACCACCACATGGTGCAGACGACATCTTTACTTCTCCCCGAACTTGATGTCATCGTACATCTGCAGAGAACGAGAGACCAAAGAGAAAAAAACATACCGTTAGAAATAATAATGTAAGTAACATTATGTCATAATCCATGTAATCTGGAACAATAACAGTGCAAAATGGACAGGGTGCAAGAGTCTGTCCAGAGGCAGTGGAGGACAGATTGAGCAAACGATGTGTGTGAGGGTGATGGGGCTGAGCTCACCTCGTCATCTGACATGAACTCCTCCTCGCTCTCCTCTGATTCGCTTTCGGGCAGTTCCAGGAGGTCCTGAGCTGTCTTCTCGTACAGCTGGTGGCGGATCTCCATGTTCTGTCGGCCGTATGTCAGGTGGTATGGTGCGAAGCCCCCGTATGTCAGACTGTTGACGTCCGCCCCAAGGGCTAGAAGCCGGTGGACTAGGGAGGGATTCTGGAGGTCCACGGCCAAGTGGAGGGCTGTACGACCGCTACACTGCTCCTACAGGAAAAAGGAACACAGTCAAGTTAGATCCACTTGTCTTTTTTTCAACTTTTCTCATCTCTCCATTCTTAGAAATGTTTGGTTTTACACCAAAGATTCCCATGGGATGACACCTACCTGTGCGTTGATATCTGACCCCAACTGAACGAGATTCTCCACCAATGACAGGTAGCCGTTGATGGCCGACAGGTGGAGACAGTTGTGTCCTGTAACAGGAGAAGATTGTAGGTCAGAACACCACAGAATATCAAGATGAGTGAGATACATGGAAGCTAGTTCTAAAAGCTAATAAGCATGGCATGGGAGGGTTTAAAGATGGCGGAGCAGGCTCACCACTATAGTTGGGCATGGTGAGGATGGAGCTGAGGTGATGGTGGCAGTTCTGGGTGAGGACGCTGAAGCAGGCAAGGGAACCCTTCTTGCAGGCAACGTGAAGGGCTGTGTTCCCGCTATTGTCGGCTAGCCTGGGGTCACAGCCGGCCTTCAGCAGCCTCTCCACCAGGTGAGGCTGCTCAGTCACCACAGCCAGGTGGAGCGCAGTCTGAAGGGAGAAGAAGATGAAGGCCTTTAATGACAAATCCTTGTCTGATGCCTTGTTCATGGCATTAGATGGGGACTTACAGCTGTTTATGTACTTTTTAGTTTAAAGCAGGTTTTAATGATCATAATTAAAGTAATAAAGAAGGCTTGGAAGTGTATACAATTTCACATAAGTTAATTATGTTTAACACGTGGTCATTCTCGTGGGTTTACCTGTCTCTGGTTGTTCTGTACATTCAGGAATGATTCGTTTTGAGACAGCTTGATCATCTGGAACGCATATTCTGTGGCTTCATGAATAATGGCAAGGTGGAGGAACCTGTGAAAAAGTGGGTGGAAAGCTTTGTTTAAAAAAATGTGCTTTAAAATACGCTGAGGAAGTGGCTGAAAAAAAGAACAAAGCTGAGCACTAAAGCGTTGCGCAAGAATGGATTTTTTTTTCTCTCTGGGTTATTTCCACTAGTTGTGGCTCGACACATAATGGTTTATCAGTTCCTGGCACAGCGCCAGGGACTTTCCTGAATGCGCACTGTTGAATGTAGCGCCGCCCATGTTAGATTCTGTGCCAAAGTAAGGTACACTCGACCGAGTCGAGTTTTTTGCTTGTTTGTTTACTTGCAAACTTCTATTAGGGAATGTGTCCGAGGCTAATTCTTCCATCTTAACTTGGTATTACTATTATGACATCTAATAGTGCATTTTAATGCGTATGCACAAGGCGGTCTTAAAACAAGAATCCTTGAATTATTTGCAAAAACATTTATTTATTACCAAAAGCATTAGCCTACTTGAAGCTGCAATAATAATAAAAAAATGTACTTACGTGTCTCCGTCATCGGTCACTACTTTTTTCCAGGGTTCAGTACCGCACTCCTTTGGCATTGTTTCTATAGCGACCACTCTTAAATCCTCCAACTCTTTCGCAAGGTTATTATATTCCTCCTCTTTTAACGATTCCAACCCGCTATCAAAGCGATCTTCATGGCAAGGTAACACTTTACCATGTTTAATATCCATTTCATCAAAGTGATCCATTTGGCTGTGACTCGACTCTCTATAGACATCCATAGCAAATATGGCTGATACTGAAGTAGACTGTTCTGTGACTAACTTTGAATTGAGTATGAGAGGATCGAGGGAGGTGCCTTTTATTTAAAGCTTGGGGAGGAGGCTGCTTAGGGGATTTCCACGTTGAGTTATCTAGGGAAACTCATAGACTGGGGTTTTTAATGGAGAAAACTCCCCCTAAATAGATCCGTAGAGTAAGAATGAAAACCTGTAGTTTCCTATTAGCCAACATTAATGAATGAGATATGAACAAAAACGAATAGCCTTGAATTCTTTACAGCTGCTTTTAGACGAGTGAGTGGAATATCCTGTGTCATGGGTAGAGCTAACCCAGGTACACTTTACTTGAAGTTGTGCCACATTTACTGAAGTTAGGTAGCTGACTTGGAACCAAAATTGTAAAAACAAAATGTCACATTTCTAGTTCTAAATGTGACGCGCTGAGAAAATGTGTGCAGATGAACAGATGTATTAGATATCTGCAACCATGGTATATACATGGAAGTTGCAGAGTTCTTCTGGATATGCTAATTTGCACGGTTTGCATACTTCATTGCATCTTATCTGAGCCCAAGCGAAAAATGTACGCCGACGTTAAGTATATTTTCAATATATAAGTACAAACATATGCATTGTCAGTTGTGCATACAAAATCATTAAGCACAATTTCAATTGTGTGATGTACAGTATTAAGCTATCATTTCATACTGGTTGTATGAAATGATAAATGCAACATTGGCCTCAACCTGGTTGAAGCCAATGTTGCATTTATCTCTGTTATAATTGTTTATTTAACTAGTTTTGCTCCTTTTACTTTATTTTCAACATATTCTTTCTCCTTTTCTGAAAGGAGGAAACCTTAAAGTTTGCTTCATGGAAACTTGCAAAAGAAACATATTGTGACACTATGTCACATTGAGATGCTTTTGGAATAACCCTACAAATGTATTAACACAAATGTCAAACGTCCACAGAATTATGATTTCCCCCACAACATACTGTATTCTCCCAAAACTTGGGAGACAGCCTCTGGTAACCTTTGGTAAATTGTTGAATTTTACCCACGCCACTCAACTCTAAGGATGTGAATCTTTGTGGATGTTGAGCAGGGGAAGTCCTCTGTATTGTAGAGGCTTTAAGTGTATGAGTATCTACGCAGGCGCCCTGCTCTTGACATATGAACTAAAAAGCCCAGGGTTTCCTCTGTTTGCCCACTGATACGCCCATATCAACATAGCAACCGTCTCCAAGACCATCAATCACACCTCTTATAGGCTGATACTCAAAGATGGCCTTAGGTGTATAGACGCTCGCACACACACACACACACCCTGCCTGAGGAGCAGTCTCAGCAGGGTGCGAGTGTGCGTCATACTCTGCTGAATTTCATGAAGAGAACATTCAGCTTGCGTCCCTTCGGGTCACCTGTCCCTGGAGGATTCCTTATATTCTTCTCTGTGATAGTAAGGACAGAAGCTGTACACATTGTGTACTTTCTCATGTACTAACTTTTTGGGGATTGTGCTTGTTGTGTCTGTATGGTCAGACGTTTTACACAGCACATTGAATGGAACTTCCAGTTCTGTGTTTTGATTGTTGCCTAACTGCACTTGTCTTTTGTTTACATGCGGTTGTCATGCACACTGGCTACTCAACATTGCCCCCTACATGACTAATGGTACCTGGCTACCTGGTAGACATACATTTGGCTTGATCCACAAGCCTTTCCTGACTTGTTCTCTATGTGCAGCAAGCTACAACAGATTGGTTAAACTTTAGTGGCATATAGTATTCATAGAGCTCTTACACAGATGGGTATAGTTCAGTTGTAGAGTATTTGACTGTAAATCAAGGGCACAGGTAGAAATCTCCCCTCTGCATGTCTCTTTACATTTTCAATTATCATTACTGACTATGTGTAGTCAGTTTATGGCATTATTGTCACATTATGTACGTCTCTCATTGACTGTTATTTCCTGGTTCTTGTACGTTCAGGTTAGGACAGTGGTTTGGACCAATCAGCGTCCTCTGAGGAACTACTGGCAGCTACAAGTTACACAGTGATAGATTGTTCATCCAATCACCTGCCATTTGTTTTTGTGCTTGCTCTTTTTCACAGTTTCAAAGGACGACTTTCCAGAGAGTTACAAGCTATCTGGCAAGTCAGGTTAATATAAACCCCCATTTCACAGTTATTTCCCCCACTTTTAGATAGGTTAGTGTGTGGTGGAAGTGATGTGAAAAAGGGTTTTTCATTGAGAAAGGTTGTCACATGGTCCTGACATCGACTCGAAGGAGTTGAGTCAAAAGTTGCCACTGTAACAAAGGGACTTTACCCTTACAATGGTATTCAAAATGTGCCCCTGGAATATGTAATGTGAAGTATCTTTACGTTCTCTTTCTCGTCCTGAATTACAGATGAATGACTGGTTTCCGTCTGAGGTTAGGTGTTAGCGATGTTTATTGATTGATTAGACAAAAAAAAAAGTTTTGCATATTTTTGCCTAGGCCACTCCCTTGACATTTGTGAAGCATTCTGGAAATGCATTTGATTGTCGTAGTTCAATTTGCAGTTTCCTTTCATTAAACACAGAGCACTGCAGATGTGTAATCTGTGTACGAGCGTGAGCAAAGGTAGTAAAATGTATGGTGAACAAAAAGGGCAAAGGTAACACAGCTACGTCAGGGACCATGTTTCATCTTTTAAAAGGTAAAATGAGAAAACCCCTGGGCAAATGGACTTCAGAAGCAAATTAATTGAAACCATGAACTAAGATCAGACCTCTGAGAGTGTGCCTCCCCTGTTGCTTGCAGGGTTTCAGACTGATTGCGTTCAGGTTTTCGGGGAAGTGTGGGTGTGTTTCGGAGTAGGGGTTATACCCATCTATTCGGCAAGTATTCCCATGGTGATGGGGGCACGTGCTGTTACCCCATCAAACAAACTGACTGCCCAAAGCCCTGGTGCCACTAGGACTGAACTTTACTGGGATTAAAACATCACTTCCATGTAAATACTGGTTAGACAGTTCCATGTTACTGTGTGTGTCTGTATCATAGACTGTTGGCCCTATATGGTGTGTGCTCGTGTGTGCGATGCCAGATCTTTGTTGAAGTTATGATTGCTAAAAGTTCACAACTCCTACAGTTGTGAAGTCCTGTTTTTATTATCTTAAATAAATAATAAAACAAAAAAACAGCAGGATTCTATTGACTAATGGGACATTTTCACCTGGCTATATCCAATGTTTAGATATGTGGTATTTATGCAAATTACCGCATACCTAATTGGATTATGCACCGTTTGTCCATGTTAACAAACAATAATAAAAAAAAAAAACTTGTAATACATTTGTTTGTCTTGATGTAAGTAATCAACTCAGAAATTGTCATGGTGATATCTAAAGGTTAAAAATGTTACCCTATTCACGTGAGAAAAAGAATGAATAGGTGTATGAATAGGCTATATTTGGGTCTTTTTCGAAACTTTCCCCTAATGGGATTCTTCGGGGCTTTTTCCCCCCTTAATCAGGACATATTGAGGATACAAAATCAGTTGAGTTTGCTTCTGTTGAAATTTTTCCTACCTTTTTTCATAAAATGACTGGACTACTGCTGGATTTACCGCTCCATGAGACCTCTGCTGTTCGCTGATACACAATCAAAATCCTAAAAAGTTATTATGTAGACCAACACTGTATGGGTAGGATGTTCTACATTTAAATAAGCACTAACCCTGAAAGAGCCCCACTGCGGTAAACATGAGGTTCTGTTCTGCAGTAGCCTACAGCGTGAACAACAGAAAGCTGTTAGAACCAACCTCAACCCAAATTCATCATCAACGTTTTATCATCAACATCGAGAATTATGGTTTTGTGCTCCAATAATCCAATTTAATTGGATTATTGATTACGTTGTATGCATTGATTACGTTGTATGCATTATAATGAGTATATCCCGCTATGAATAATTTCTGACCTGAAGTTATTTTTGAGGGGTGGCCCAGTAAATATTGGACAGATTTAAAGAGTTTAATACTAGAGTGACATACCTGCTCCCACCAGTCCCATAGGAACTATCAGACGTTAAAGGGGACTGCATTGCTCTCTTCTGGTTCCAAAAAGAATTACAGGAACATGCCATAATTCTTTAGTTTTGCATGATCTAGCAGCAGAAATAAAGGAAGACAACACAAACGTATAATAAAGACGTTAAAAATGTCGCACTATGTTTAACTGTTCTGATCTAACATTTGTGCAGCGGTGGAAAAAAAGAAAAAAGACTACAATTCCCTGCGGCGAAGTGCCCGTCCTGCAACCGTTGTCGATTGGTGGATGGAAGTGGCCATGTTTTCTGTTTTAGTTGTGTAGTTAGCTAACTACTAGCTAGCTAACCACTTAGCCGGTAAGCTGTTCTGTATGAGTTGAACATAAGCTGCGCATTTATTTAAAGAAACAAGCAGATTGTCCGTATCCGTGGTCTCGTACTAGCTAGATCTTGTGCAGCATAATGCCAGTACATTCCAGAGAAAAGAAGGAAAGCAACCACGAGGAAATGGAGGTCGATTACCCTGAGCAAGACGCCAGCAGCACCGACGAAGATGACACAGTCAGTTCGTCTGTGTCTGAAGATGGAGATAGCTCCGGTAGGGAAGTTTTGTAGATTGCAACCTGTAAACTTGCCTTATTAGAACTCCTCATGCATTGCCGAACGCTTACGGTTGTTGTTGTTGTGTGTTCAGAGATGGATGACGAAGATTGCGAAAGGAGGCGAATGGAATGTCTGGACGAGATGACCACCCTGGAGAAACAGTTCACTGACTTGAAAGAGCAGTAAGATAGCTAAATAGCCAGAAAATGTGCATGATTGTCTTACACTGCAGTATCTGGTATGTACATACGTTTTCAAAATATACCTTGTGTGTGTTTGTGTGTGTGTGTGTCACCTGCGTGGCGTGCATGTATATTTGTGTGTGGGCGTGTATATGTCCAGGCTGTACAAGGAAAGACTGAACCAGGTGGACTTAAAGCTACAGGAGGTCATATCTGGTTGTGCTCAGGAGTATCTGGACCCTCTGGCCAACCTACAGGAAAACATGCAGATCAGGACTAAAGTAGCAGGTCAGTATACTATATTCAAGAGACTTTAATGACACTAGATGATATGAGGGTGAATAGATGCCTTACCTGGAGGAATGCCGTTTTCTCTCTAGGAATTTACCGTGAGCTGTGTTTGGAGTCGGTGAAGAACAAGTACGACTGTGAGATCCAGGCTGCCTGCCAGCACTGGGAGGTGAGGGGTCAAACGTGTCAAAGTGCTGATGAATCACCATACAGGAGATGCTGTGCATTGTGAGCATGTGTTGAGAAGGCATTCGTTCAGGCTCGGCGGTAGGCACGGTGGTCTGTAGGGGGTGTGCAGTTTCTCTGTGTAGTGCTTGGTCAGTAAAAGAGCCCATGTCGGACGATGCTGTTTTTATCAGGTGTGTTTATCCTCCCTGACAACCATGTGCATTCCACTATCATCATAGCAGCATCAACAGATCAGGAAGAATAATTTACATTTAATCATTTAGCAGACGCTCTTTATCCAGAGCGACTTACAGTAAGTACAGGGACATTCTCCCCGAGGCAAGTAGGGTGAAGTGCCTTGCCCAAGGACACAACGTCATTTATCACGGCTGGGAATCGAACCAACAACCTTCTGATTAATAGCCCGACTCCCTAACCGCTCAGCCATCTGACCCCGCATAATAATAATGCATAATAAATTGAAAGAACACGCAGTATATAAATATGCACCTGATGTAAAAGATGACAAAGAATGGCGATGACCCTCACAGAGCCTTTAGAGATTCTGCATGCCATTGACAGTACCGTGATTTTAGCACTCGTAGTGTGACATGTGGATCTGTTACCTGTGTTTCCAGAGTGAGAAGCTACTTCTGTTTGATACCGTTCAAAGTGAACTGGAGGAGAAGATCCGACGTCTGGAGGAAGATAGACACAGCATTGACATCACCTCAGGTATGGGATCGATCATGTTGAAACACATGTACACAGTCACGCTACAAGTAGGGGATGAACACATGGCAGAAGCACACAGTGTATTACGGATGTCAGAGGTAGTTACGAGCGGGAGATTTCCACTGCAGTTATTTTAAGAAAAGCGTGTGACTACGTACGCCCATTCTGATTGGTGCTTTTGTGTTACAGAATTGTGGAATGATGGTTTGCACTCCAAGAAGAATAAAAAGAAGGATCCATTCTGTCCTGTCAAGAAGAACAAGCCTGTGGCCGTCTCAGATATCTTTTCATTTCCACACCTTGCGTTTCCTCTGAAGTTTAAGTTGATATCCTCCTTAGAGACCGCCAGTGTTGATGGTAGTTTCAAGTGTGTGCAGTATAACTTCCTTAACCTCCCTGTACGTCCATATATTGTTTACATGCTACAAGACCTGGATATACTTGAGGACTGGACCGCCATAAGAAAGGTATTCGTCAGATAACCACGACAATGGTATTTTGTGTCTGGTTTAGTTGTATTTGACCTCTGACCTTTGAGCTGGTTGGTGGTGACCTTTGAGCTGGTAGGTGGTTGACCTTTGAGCTGGTAGGTGGTTGGACTTTGACCTTTGAACTGGTTGGTTGTGTGTGTCTCAGGCAATGGCATCACTGGGGCCCCACAGAGTCAAGGTGGATGGTAGGAGACCCTCTGAAATACATACATACATACATTTTAGTTTCATCAGCTGCTTAAATAAGTAAATACTTTGAATATGTCCTATCTGGGAGGTGCGTGATCTTTCTTATTTTAGCTCCTGACACTGTGCTCTCTCTCTGTCTCCCTTTCTCTCTGTCTCCCTCCCCATCTTTCTCTATCTCTGCTCCTTCCCTATTCCTCTCTCTTGCTCTGCCTCCCCGTCCCTCCCCCTCCTCCCTCTCTGTACCCGTCCAGTGCCCACCAAGCCAGAGCGACATCACCATGTGGCACGGTCTGAGGATGGGAGGCTGTTCTACGACAGCCAGTGGTTCAGCAGAGGACAGGTCATCTGCATCCACAGGAAGGACGGATACCCCACCAGGTGTGTGAGCAGTTTTAGATATATTTGTGTGTGTGTGTGGGAACAGTTTTATATATCTGCGTGTGTTTGTCTGGGCTGGCTGTGGAAGCATTTTCAGCCATCTTTTTGCATCTGGGAGAATGTATTTGTTGGTGCATGCTAGTGTTTTCATACATGTATTTCTGTCTGCAATTAGTTCTTTTCCTCCACTGCTCCTTCCCTTCTCAGTGCCATCATCACCACGATCAACCAGGAAGAGGTGTGGTTCAAGCGGCTGGATGGCACCAAGTCCAAGCTCTACATCTCCCAGCTGCAGAAAGGCAAATACACCGTGAAGCACTCCTAAAGTCCCCCAGGTCACCCTGCCCTCACACGGCCCTCTGGGAGAGGGGGGGGGAGGGGGTGGCTCTCTGACACCCAACGAGGCGGATCCCTTCCTCCCGCTCCCCTAACTGGAAAACCTCCTATAGTCTCCTTTTTAAAATATGTATCTACTGTATGTTGATGTTCCTCGATGCCACCAAGTGTCATTCTGTGAACTGGAGATCCCATGCTGCTAAAAAGGGAGGGTGGCCGTGAACTGACCTGTGCAATGACCAGTGGGCGCTGTGTGCCTTTCTAACAAGATGGTGCCTAAGTCTTGAATATAGTCCTGTAGACGTGGTGAAGCCTTCCTGGCATTAGGGGAGGGTCATCGCTGACAGGATGATAATCACTGAATAGGTTGATACATGGAATCGACTCTATGGCTTAGTGTAAAAACGGGTATGTTAAATTTAGGTCAACGAGTGCAATAGGAGAATTAAAGTCTCCTTATCAACTATTTTATTCTACAAAGGCAAACCCTCTTCCACGGAGGTGACCCGAATATGGAGGAGTTTACTTCACTGTGAGCTTGATATACTTCTACTGTTGGCCTGCTGTTGTTGCCATGCATGTGTGCCATCTGCCTTTCATCTTCTCACGATGACCCCCGTGTAAACACGACGCTTACGAAAGCCCAATGTACTCATAGCTGGCTGTACACATAGATCCCTTCCACCCTTCTCTACCTCCCTCCCTCTTCCCCATACTCCCCTCCATTCCCTCCCCCTTCCTTTACTTGCCTCCCTCTTCACCTCCCTCTCTCCCTTCGACACCTGGCCTAAGTGGTAGTCCAGGTGTCCAGAATAGATACTAGTTATCATGTGTTCTCATCAGTATAATGAGTTCAGTTTTGTACAGTGAGTTTGAGTGTTATCTTCTAATGTTACGATCAGTGATGACTCTGGTCGGAAAGCTGACCGGTCCATGCTGTCATGGGCACATGTGATTGCTTGATTGTGTGTGTGTGTAAGAATTATAGGTTTGAAGAGACAGATTTATCTCTACCTGTATAAAAAGAAAAGAAACTGACAACAGTATTGTACTCAGAAGTGATGTAGAATATTTAGATTTAGGCTGTATAAAGATTTACTTTTGCAATACCATCAATATGTTACAAAAGTAGGTTTTAAATTTTTTAAGTAGAAAATAGACTGTCACTACCTTGCATCATCCAAAACCTAAATCCTATTTTCAGAATGTGCTAAATGTTGAAAACGAATGCAGCTTGTATGACCTTATTGTGCCAATGCATGTACAGCAAATAAATTATTTCATTTTGTACTGGAAGATTCACTTGTGAACGTACAAATGGGAATGAGGGACCTTGATGAGACTGCTAGGTATGGCTGTCCCTCACGCCTCCATCTCAAGAAGAGGCGGTCCCTCACTGACCCGCTCCTCCCAAGGAGGTTCCCTGGGAGGTTTTCCTTGTCCGGAGGGTTTCATTGCAGTTCTATGGGCAGTTCTATGGGCATATGTGAAGCCCTATGTGAAAGCCTGTAAAAAGGTCTATCTACTAGTGAGTAACACAATGCAAGCCGTGAATAATCCGCCAATGTCTGCTGATCGAGTGAGGAATGAATCTGCTTGTCTTGGCAGTGTCAGCTAGACAGCCATCCTCAGAGCACATGTACTGTTTTTCTTGACCGTAGTGGCACGACAGGGATATAACGAGCTGGTATCAAGAACCTTTTCAATTGACTGTAGTCCTCTCCATCTGGTCACAGCTAATACAGTCAGCTGGCAGTTTGCTGCATAGACCTCCACTGGGGCACTTAGGAGCATAACTGTCCATGTCTGTGGGGGAGGCTAAAGAAAAAATATAGATCAATGAGGCACAACATTAATATACATGTAAACACTGATGGAGGTTCCCCTACAAACCCAGCATAGACATCTCCAATCATATACCAACAAACAAGCACAACCCACATCTCAGTGTGCTTCGAGAACAATCTGAATCTAATGTTTCAGCACCTGTAATGATCATGATATCTCCCCCCCCCCCCCTTTTATAAGCCCAGCTGCCCGACTCCTGAAGGTTCCACGGTTAAGCCAGACCTGTCTGATGAGGCTCAAACCAAAGTCATCTCTGAGGTTCACCCAGGCCCGCTGGGTCCATCTGGATGAGGAGGGGCTTGTTTAGAAAGTGCTGAGTATTGCCCTTTGATGATGGCCCAGAGTCTGCTGAGCTGGTCAACTCTTCAGCCGTGGTTTCTGCCAGTGGGGCACTCAGTAAATTAACACATATTTGAGATCGATTCAGGATACGGTCAAATGATCCTCCTATTACAACCCCTCCATGAATCATAAAACCGTTTATTCTCAGGAACCATGCAGAAAAATCTGTTTCTTTTTTAAATATTTGCTCAGATTTCATAATACTCATGCTAACCATAGATTGAAATAAAAGCATCTGTCAGTGAAGACGACCACTTCTATCATGCAGTAAGAAGTGGACTTGTTTCACCCCTGGTGTAGTTCAGCATGCAGTACCCCCCTTCTGCCAGCGAGTGTCAGTAGACCTCCATCTTGTTGGCGCCGGCTGCACTAGATGACAGAAGGAGGGAGGAGGTTCCTGTATCTGGGGCACCCTGCTGAAGTAAGCCTCCCAGCTGATGAAGAGATGGATGGATGGATGGGGGAGACTGGTCTAGTGACAGGCAGCTCACTGGCCATGTCAGCTAGCTACTGCTGCATGGGGTGTGTGGGGAGAGGATCCCTATCATCACCACACCAGCGGCCACAGCAGGATCGTGTGTCACTTCCACATCTCTCCAGAGAGTTCTCTCAGCTCAGCTCATACACTCTGTTTCTCTCGGTCGCTTTTTTAATTTCTCACTTTTTATTGATCTCTTTCTCCTTATCATACTCTCCCTGCCCCTCTCTCTTTCTGTCTCTCTCCCTCTTTCTGACTCTCTCTGTCTCCATCTCTGTTTCTCTACCTCTCTCTATCACACTCCCTCTGTCTATCTCTCTAACTCTCCAGTTCTGTACCAGTGAGTCTGTTAGGAGGCTGGTAGTTGGTTCTTGCTGGGTGGAGTGATCGCTGACGCCCTGATGGATGAGTGCTGGGATGAGGCCCAGATGGATGAGTGCTGGGCTGGCCTCTGGTCCATCTATAGTTCATGAGTAACCAAAAGAGGAGGGTCATTGGGACGTGTTTACTGCAACACTGGGGCTAAGTAGACCGTGAAAGTGTGACACTGCGCTAAATTACTTATATCCCTGCCTCTGTGTGTGTGTGCGTGTGTTTGTGAGTGAGCACGTAT